>NW_010430492.1:8207-13517 GCF_000710305.1 Buceros rhinoceros silvestris
ACCTTCCCCCCCCCCCCCCCCCCCGCCCCCAAGCAGAGTTTAAACATTACAAGTATTTTGAAATAAAAAAGGTGTCCTTGCACTAAATCCAAGAGCCACACAAGAACTGAGGCAGTACCAAGTTTTCTCACAGGAGAGGAAAATGACATAATACCTTCTGGAAACAGCTTGTTCTGGAAAATTTTGTTTGTATGGGTAATCCTAAGGTGATTTGCTGGAAGTCGCCTTTAAAACAGCACACCTAGAAATTTTTCCTGAACTCAGAATTTTAATACTTACACTGATTATAATTCTACACGTATCATTGCACTGTTATTTCCCCTCAAGGGAGTATGTTAATTCTAGGTTGCATAGATTACTTTGGTTTAAATCCCTTCCCAGCCGAGGTAAGTTATAAGACATACACTTCCATTAGAATAACAAAGTCTAGGTGGAGAGTAAGAGTAATCTTAACATCATCGTTATTATTTAACGTTGATGTTTATAACCACAGACCATTATTTAACGAGTGCTGCAACCCAGCTGAAACTATTTCAGACATTCCTCTCGACCCCTATGACAAACCTAAACACATCAATAGCCTCTCCATGATAGTGTGCTGGTCCATCAGCAAAACACCTCAACTTGCAAACTGGTACAGAAAGAGAAACCAAGATGATGCACTTTTTTACACAGAAAGTTGCAGCTACTGGAATATGCTACATTAAGACTAACATTCCTTACTTTGTCTTAAATGCCCGAAGAGTAGCTACATAAAGCTAAAAATACCTCGCTATGGTCACAGATGAACCCAGTGTCAGTACCAAGGCAAGGTCCTGAGCAAACCTACCCAAGTTTTGTCATCTTGTCTTTGCTGTAACGTGGTGCTAAGGCCACTTGACTTCCTGTTAAACCCAGAACCACATCCTTTGCTTGTGTTGCCATTACACCACCATAAAAGTTGAATGTTGCTAAGCTATGCTGAGATCCTCTGCAACGACAGCGAGCACGGTTAGTTGGCCCATGGTGTAAAAGTTGTTGAGAAGATAATGGAGATCTTTACAGTGCCAGAACTAAATTCAAGTGTTCAGCCCTGCAAAAGGCCTGATGGGACTAGGAGGTAACACTGGAGACTGGTGGAAGAGCGCAATGTAAATATGTCTTAACCTCCTGAAACTACTGTGTGGGATGATAAACAAGGTTTCTGCAGGTAGTCAAGTGGTTCCACTTCACCCATCACAAACTACCTTTCCTTTGACAGATTAAGCTTCAAAACTCTCTAACAGAAGGTCAAAATTTGACTTTCAGTCTTGAGATTTCTCCTGAGTATTTAAGAAGAGATGAATTGTAGAAGTTAGAATTTTATGGTCTTTAAATTTCCAAGAAATAATAAAGAGAAATGAAAGCAGCAGAGGAAACCAGAAGCAGCAAGTCTGGCAAGCGCCACGGCTGCAGCTGACTGACCCATTCAGCCACAGAGTCACGGGGAAGCAGAGAGCATTGCTGTGACACGATTAGTGAGGAATTTTCTACGCTCCCCCCACCCAATGGTTCAGAATTACACATGGAATGTAATTTAGAAATCAGACTATCAGCTTTATTTCAAAAGAGATACTGTGAAATTAAAATTTCAAAGGGGGAAATCTAGCACGGAGAAATAGCCAACCAGTTGACTGCAGTTGTGAGGTTGTGAGTGTGGGTTTTTTTTTTCTTTTTAATTATTCTTCACTCGTCTGTTCGAGCACTTCAGTACAAACCTGAGCCCTTCTTAGAGGCTCATATTAAAAGTCAGCTGAACAGAAACAAAAACTACTGCAAGCACTTGAGATACACTTCCTCAGTTAACAAGACAGCAATATTTCCTCCCAACAGCTATCACCTTTGAAAAGATTTTCACTTCATTTTTCTTAAGATTGTTCATATTTGACAATCTCTATTTAAGCTTCAAAGTTATATGGACTCTTCACTTGGTTCAGAGAATTCTGCCTGCTTTGCCCACCAACGCTTCCCTACATGGCGTGCTCCAGCTCAGAGCTGAGAACACAGCCAGAGTCTGACCAGCCAGCTTTTCCCCTCCTGCAGGTCTACCTGGAAGACAAAAAAAAACTTCCCTGGGTGCACCAGTCCTTCCCATAGTGGAATCTCTTCAAAAAGAACCTCTTCTAGAAAGGAAGAAACTCTGACTTTAAAAGGGGACAAAGAGCATTACTAAATCAAAACAGAACTCCAGTTTTATATAAATGAAATTATAATTATATAAGATTATATACACACTTAATCAAAGCCACTTTGATAAGTCAACTTTTCTAATTAAAACCAGTATTAGAATTCCAATTTTTAGGCAAGATTAGAGATATCAGAAATATGAAGTAGTATCAGAGGTAACAACCATAAATGAACTGTCGAGCAGTATTAAGACACTGACTTATCTATAATGAACACTGCTTAAAAACACTAATGCGTCTTTATGAACTTTTACCAATTTAAAGTTACTTTCATTTCAAGAGTTAACATCCCTAGAATCCCTTTATGGAAAACGCATGAGGTACAGAACGCCTGTTGCTCTTGTTACCAATATGACTGTACGGAAACTTCTAGATGGAGAACTTCACCGTCCTTGCACGTGGCTTGTACCGACCAGCTTTGTGTACAATGGAACAAAGTAAAAGCAACAGACTAACACGAAATTAAAATCCTTGTGAATAAAGATAGATTTTTTTTTCTCCAGAAAACAACATTCTACACTGTAAAAATGCCTATGTTTAACTTCTTCCTGTACCAATGACCATGCTTAATCAGACAGTCAAAATTCATTAGGAATAGTGAGTTACGTTTAAAAATATTTACCCTTTGCAACAACAAAAAAAGTTACTTTCTGCATCAGTAAGTATGCAGAAATTTTCTTTTAGAAATGGGGCTAATTATGGATTATGCTTTTAGGTGGTCTGTACAATTTATATATCCATACCTATTACTCTCGGTTTTTCATGAGTACATACTATGTTCTCCTACAACACTCTTTAAAAAGGATCCTCCAAGCATTTATATGGTAGCAGAATTATTATATCAACTTATCATAGTGTCATTACAGCTAACAGCCTATCCATATTACTCTTAAAATTCCCTATTTTCAGGAATTTATATCTCAGCTGTAAAATAAATGTTCCTTGCTAAAACTTTATCAATAGGCTTATAATGCAGCCGTAATCATTTTCTCAAATTCAAGCTCACAGAAAAGCATTTTTTTGTAGTTTTATGCAACAGCTACATCTAAAAATGACAATGTTATTAATGTATAAAGATGTTTTAGTATGAAAGCAGTTTGTTCATAACACTGCTTAAAACATTCACATTAATTTTATATGGGCTCCTCGGTACAGACTGCAGTTATGAAAAGCTTTTTTTCATAACAGAAAGGAAGCAAAACTTCAACAGAGGCAGGAACGTGACTCCTGCCTCATTTTGGGATTATCTCTGCATTTTCCTCAGTGCAGGGTGTGAGCCCTGAGACCGTCAGCTGGAGTCAGATTGTACAAGATTCTCCCTCGTGACACTAGGGTGCAGCTATTTTGTGGCTGCAGCTGCAGCCCACACGCTGGCGTTGCCCTGCCCGCTGCCTTCACCCTTTTTGGCGAGATGGTGAGGAAAAGCAGCTCCACCTCATCACAGAGCCAGCTCCTCACCCACCAAACAGCCAATTTGCTCCACAGGTGACGTGAGTGCACTGCGTCCTGGCTGCTGGCTACAAAGCCGAGCCGCAGTAAAGTCCTGTCTGCATCAAGTGAGGACAAGGGGGGAGCGGCAAGAGCAGGAACCAGATAAAAAACTAAAAGGCAGATTTCTCTGGCTAAAAATATTCTGCAAGTTATCTTGAAATTAACGCAGGAAGGTAAAATCCACCCGAAAAATGACTACATTTATTGTGAACAAACAGTTCATACTCCTGACGGCACATTTATGCACAAATTAGAGACGTTACAAACTACTTTAAAACCTGTTCCACCTTCCCTTTCCATTTCAGTTTCAACCTCCGTGGAACAGAAATAAGCACGGTGTGGAAGGAAGAATGGCTTCTCACAACATGACATGGATCAGCTACCCAAGCAAGACCTTGGCTTTCAGCTCCCCAGAAGAAATCGAAGCCTTCATAGCTTCTCAGAACGTCATATCAAGACTTATGCACTGTTATATCGCCTTCTTTGTGCCAGCAGGGCTCATAGCTGGCGTAAGTACTTTAGTCATCTTCATAAAGAATTATTTGCGGCACAAAGCCCTAGAAAACTTAGACTTACTTCTTCTACACTTCACCATCAGCAATATGATAATGATTTTTTTATCATTTACTGTCATTACTAGACCTGACTATTTAAAAGCAACTCGCCTCGCATGTAACGTACTGTCATTTTTTTTCAACTTCAGTTATTTCAGCTCTCAGTATGCTTTGATTTTGACGCTTCTCATACTGTTACTCAAGAGATTTCCACCAAGGACTGCTCTTAGCAAAGCTGCCCAAAGACCCCTATTGTGCATTGGGTTTGTACTTCTATACACCTTCTGTTTGTCGCTGACTGAGGCGGTGCTGGTTGGCACAGATAACTACCACCTGGAAACGGACTGCCAGCTAGATCCCATATTTGCATGGCCTGAATACGAGATTGTTAAGTTCACCTTTGGATTTGGAATCCCGTTGCTTCTTCAGATACTCTGTGTTACTGTTCTCTGCGCTAAGGAAGCCCCTGCTGAAGCTCCAGCCTTACACCAGCACATTCGTAGTTACTCTGCTGTGTACATTATCAGCATAACAATATTTATATGCCATCTGTTTTATAATGTCATGATTCTCTTCAGGACAACACTGAAATTAGAGAAGAGCATTGGAACTCCAAAGAATGAGCTTGTGATGAATATCGCAGAAATAGTGCTGTTCTGTGAGAGCTGTGCCAGCTTGGTATTTATCCTTTGTTTTCATAAACCATGCAAGGATGAAATCCTTAAAATCATACGGAAGTGCCGAAGGGAAAACACTGCCAACAATCACCTTGAAATACCAGCAACAACTATGAGCCAGGAAAGTGGCTCTCAGTAATACCTGCTATTCTGAAGAACTGTCAATCCACTTCACTTTTTAGTCGTTTTGGGGGGTTTGGTTTGGGGTTTTTTTACTTCTTCGAAAAAGGAAAATGGCTCCTTCTTCAGAACCCAAACTTGGACTATTGTACAGCCAGCAGTACTGGAAGAAAAAAATATTTAGTTCTAGTATTTGCAGTGATCTATGAGAAAACATGAAGGGTCTGGGCTCTTTGGGGGGGGCTTCATATATATATATTATAT
>NW_010430493.1:0-6259 GCF_000710305.1 Buceros rhinoceros silvestris
GAAAGCTCTGCAGAGTTATGAGAAGTGGAAAGGGGTTTTTTTATTGAATGTGATTGTGTTTGACAAAGAAGGGCCACTACAAACCAGCGTAGCACAGCACACCTCTCCATATTATATAGAGCTGTTAAAGGGGAATGTTTCAGCCTATTTAAATATTATCTAGTTTCCAATAAAAACTGGACAAAATCAATGCAGCCTTGGGACAAGTTTATATTTCACCAGGCAGCAGTTTTTAAAGCAGAGCTGGTCCGTCAGCAGGAGCTCGGCCAGCTCTACTCATGCAATTGCAGCTGCAAAAGTTTTTTGGGAGTGGTGCGACTCCCTCACCAGCAGAGAGACATGCATCTTCATGGGTGTTAATCCCTCCGTCTGACCCCCTCACGCAGCCGCCAGCCACATAACTGGGCAGTGCTGTCACACGGAGCAGGACAGGGGAGTGCTGGAAATATAACTAATGGGGATGGTTCGGTGACAGGTTGGCTGTTTGCAACCTGGCTCCGAGAGAGGAGATTAAACTTCCTGCCCTGCTCTGCCTGGCTGGGGATGGAGTAATCAGCGCCCCGGAGAGCCGCCCTCACACCGACATCCCTCCCAGGTAGGCTTGGGCAGCCGATGGTTTATCTCGCGGCAAGGTGGCTTCGTCAGCCTGCCTGCCCATCTCTCCCCGTCCCTGCACGGCATCTCCTCCCCACGGCCACATGATGCCGGCGGGGCATAGCCATCACAGGGAGCTAAGCCACTCAGCCAACTCATTTTAATTATTTTGGGGGGTAAGACGGGGGTGTAAGCTTTAAATCAGTCACGCTTTGCAATCCGCGCTCAAGAGCAGCTGGAGGAGGCAGTGCCATGGGCTGCCAGCCCTCGGGCTCCTTCTCCACACTGGAAATTTCCCTGGAAAAAAAATAAATAATGCCCTTCCTGGCTGCCGGAGGGCAGCTGTAAATCACAGCGGGCTGCCAGGAGCTCTCGGCACAGGCACATCTGGACTCCCCGGAATTTTTTAAGGCAGCCTCATGGTTTTTCTGAACCGGTGGGGCAAGATATTATGGGCTGGAATCTCCCCAGTATGAGGATAAAATTGTTCTGTGGCAGCTTAACTTGGGGAACAAGCTTGTGCTGAAGTAATTTTGCTTCTGTGTATCGTGCTCTTTCATGTGCCAGGAATGAGTTTTCCTGTGAAGCCAGTGCAGACAATTTAAGTCATTATTAATAGACACACTTGATCTGAGGAAGTAAAATGCTTAATGTTTTGTTAAATGAGGTGTACTCTGCAAACAGTCGTATGCAGGGAGAAGGTTAAGACGCTACACACCCCCCCACCCCCACCCCCGCCTCGTCAGAGATTAATGAGTGCCAGGCTACTGCTAATGAAGTGCTCATCCTCACCAAAGTTTGGGGCCCAATTCTGCATAGGAGTGTCTCTACTGAAGTAAGGACACCTAAGGATGATCCCAAGCTTAACTGGTCGCAGGATTGGGCCCTCGGATCCTCAGGGTCTCGAGGGACAGGACTGGGATGCTGGGAGAAGAGGTGAAGCACCCAAGGCCATGCAGCATGGCAGTGGCAGAGGAGAGGGTAGGGCTGCAGGGTCCCAGCCTTCCTCCGCTGCCCAAAATCACTGCCCAAAGATGGCAAGTAGTTTACAAGCAGCTAACCCCCCCATTTGCCTTCAGAACCCAACCAGAGGCTTCTCCCTGTCTCCCAGCCAGCCTCAGGATGCTCCACTGGTGTTCTGGCTGCCACCTCATCTCTGCAGTAAATCATTCCTGCCTTAAGCAGCCCCCTTAAAAACACCTTAAAATACCGTTTCATCCTGACAGCACTTTGCACTTATTGGTGGAGAAAGCACTTGACTCAGCTGGCAGGAGCTCAAGCTCACGCGTTTATAGGCCACTCAGCTACAAGGGGACTTTTTCGTTCTGCTCTTGCTGGCCCTGGCTATTTTTAACACGCTCTGTAAGTGATGCTGTTCATCCTGTCATTATCGTGACCCAAGAAGTGAGTGTTATATGCAAATAAACACTGATTAAAAGGCTCACGAGAAGGAGGTCACAGGGTATTTCAACACACTCTCAACGGCAGCTTTATGCCACACACATGCATACACACACCCCCTGCAAAATTAGCCCATGTCTGGCTGAGAAGGTCTAGACTCCCTGCTAAATATACCCGGCTGCCAGTGCGGGAGGTGGTCCGTGCTGAGGGAAGGCGATCCCCTCGGCACGTGAAGGCAGGCTTCCTCCACACCACCGTGGAAAGATCACAGCGTTGCTAACGAGCGGAGAGGGAAAGTGAACCAGGGCTGCAGAAACATGACCCGTGACAAGTCCCTGGGGAAAACGATCCCAGTCTGTGCCTCTTCCCAGGTCTTCAAATCTTCTTCTGCACCCGCTAAGGGACCCCAGGGGATCAGGAGGCTGTTTTTCATGCCAAAGCAATGCTTTGAGGAGGTGGTTCAGTTGATACCAGAAAGGCAAAGGCACAGAGAAAGGCTGGAGGTAGCAGAATAGCAACAAGTGGTAAAAGAAGAGAGAAAGATGAGGAGATCTGGAAGTTGAGGCTACAACTGAGCAGTTGTGGACAGACAGTCTTGAGTTTAGAGGGAGAAAGAAAATGGGAAAGACCATGTAGTTTAACTTCAAATTAGGTCCCACCGTGGCTCCTGGTGAACAGAGACCTCAAGGCAGGGCGTCCTTTACACAAGGACCCCAATTCAGACCCACCCCGGGCTCAGTGCAACCCCATCCTGGATGGACACACTGTGACTTTTTTGTGGCTCTGTGCTCTTTCCATGGTCTGCAGGGTCAGGCAGCTGGATGTTACCACAGCCGTGCCGAGGAAACCCACAAACAATCCTCAGATGGCTCTTGCAGCACGATGTGTTGGCACAGGAATGCTCACGTTCACCTGCAGGCGCCCAGCAATGTCCCTGCTTGCAGGGGGCTACACAAAAGGTCCCAAATATTTCTTCCAGCCCCGGGCTGACTCCAAATGAGGGGAACCACAAAGTGTTTCAGCAGTCCCTCCACAGCTGGCTGCTTTGGTAAAGTTGAACGTCTTCCTGAGATCCGCTTTGATCACTTTTATTCCCCGGGGAGGTGGGGCAGGGAGTTGTGTCCCCCAGAGCCTCCAAGTCGCAAAATGCTGAGGTCTGTTCTATCCCCACCGCGAACTTCTCCCGTGACCTTGAGGAAAGGAGCCACAAGCCTCAGGACAGCTCCACTGGCATCCATCCTCTTTAGTTAAATGGCAGCAGAGGCTGGGCACTTTCTCTCTGCTATACAAGGCATTGGCGGGGAGAGCAGCTCAGAGCCCCAGGAGGGTTTGTACCCCGCTGGCCTTTGCTTTGCCTCCCTGCAGAGATGTGCCAGCCTGCATCATGTTGGGCACTAATATGAAGCCCAGAATTTTCCCATATAGCAACCACGAGACTGGAAACAGGTACGAGTGCCTTAAAGGAAAAAATACAGTGTTAGGCAGAGAAAAAAACCACTTCTCAGAGCTCAGAGTGCACGAATAAGGTTATATGGGGTTGGGCAGACAGAAGCTGACTAAATGTCTTTCTCTTTTTCCCCCCCTAAATACTTTTCTCCCAGCCTGAACACGCATGTCCCAAGCTGCTGCCTGTAATTAAACCGGCAATTTAATCCAGGAGGTGCTGCCACAACACAGCCCAGTGACCGTTTGACCCGCATTGTATCGCACACCCGTTATCATCTGACCCTGCAGGAGTTATAAATACAACGACTCTAGAGCCTTAACTGGATTATAATTAGACAATGAGCCCAGGAGGATGGAAACAATGAACTATAAAAGCCTGGCTATCCTCCCAGCTAGGACCAACACACATGGGAAGCACTGGAATGGGCGAGTTACTGGGACCTGTAACAGAAAAGCTACAGATTTCCCCCAAATCGGATTCAGAACATCCTCTAACGGTTCCCACTCCTGCCACCAAGTATCACACAGCCCTGGTCACGGGAGACCTGAGAAGCCTTGAGGTTCTGACTGACCGATACTATCAAGATGTCAACCTGGTTTTTGAGATCAGTACAAATGAGCTGGAGTGGCAGGCGAAAAGCCAAGCATCTTACGGACTCTCAGGTACTTTTCCTTTAAAGGCCAGGCCTGAAAAATTAAAAACCTGGGTACTTGCTAACCCTAAATAGGAGAGGTGCTGTGCATTTATGTGCCTCATGTTGTTTCTCTAGAGCTTGTTCCCGAGGTGGCTGGTTTCTGGTTGGTTGACTGTGATCAGCAGCTCTGGCCATAAACACTCAACAATGCTATTTTGTTATTTTCTTCTCTTCTGCACATACTAACCCTCCAGAAGGGCAGGGAATTGCAAAAAATGTGTGTCCACATCATTTTTTTTTTTTAGGTTAGGAAAGGGTGCTCTGCAGCTTAGGTATGCTTTCAAAATTCCCTATGCAGGGGCTCAGAAAGAGCAGACAACATCCTACCTAGGATGAAGATGATGCTCCCCGGGTAGAGGCATCTGGTGCCTCCCACCCTCAGATGCTTCCCACAGTCCCCGATGTTCACTGAGCACTGTGAATCCACTGATGGTCCCAGAGCTACCAGGAAATGCAATGCCTTGCTCCAGCTGAGACCAAACCAAGCACATCTCATGCCCAACCCTGCACCACCCTTGCAACATGCTCCCAACCTGATATGGGTGCCTTTGGATCCAGCCCAGTGCCAGCAAAAGCAATTTTTCCCTCCCCTGGAGCCAGGTGGGTAATTGGTGAGCTGCCGTTTAGCTCCTGGCAGCAAAGTCTTGCATACAGGGTCCTCTGTGCAGCTGGTTGCAGGCAGGTGTTAGAATCACAGAATAGTTTGGGTGGGAAGGGACCTTTAAGGGTCGTCTAGTCCAACCCCCCTGCACTGAGCAGGGACATCTTCAAACAGAGCAGGTTGCTCAGAGCCCCAAACAACCTGACCTGGAATGTTTCCAGGGATGGGGCTTCTACCACCTCTCTGGGCAGTTGGGTGGGAACATGCCGAAGTCCTGTCCCAAGTGCAAAACCCATGGGTACCCAATGCCTCCTCCCCCGCAGGGCTGTGGTCACTGGAGTACAAGCAGGAGCTGACCACCCCGCTGTGCCTCGCTGCCCGCCATGGTCACACCGCCTGCCTGCGCCATCTCCTCTACCGACGGGCTGACCCCAACCTGGCGCCGGGTGGACGTGGGCCCCTGCATGAAGCCTGCCTAGGTGGGCACGCCGACTGTGTCAAGCTGCTGCTGGAGCACAAGGCTGACCCAAACCTGCAGAGTGACGACGGCCTGGCCCCACTGCACCTCTGCACCACCCAAGACACTCTGGGGTAAGGAGAAAGTCCCCCCATCAGCATCCCTCCACTGACAACCTTGCTCCCTGACCCCTGCAAGCACCCGGTGCTTTTGCCTCTGTGGGGTGCAAAAAAGAGGCCACGGTCCCCAGGAAGGCTTCCCACATGCTCCCACATCTCCCGTCTGAGTCAGCAGCTACAGCAAGTTCAGCAGAGCCAAAAAGGGATATTTTTGTGCCAGGCACATTGCACAGCCCAGGTCTCTTTCCCATGGACAAGAGCAGCCCAGCCCACCTCTACGTGCTTCTCCTTCCTCCTCTTTTTTGATGATTTATCCTAAAAATCACTACATCCTGCACCCCCAGGAGATGCTCAGGGTGGGTCTGGTCATTGGGTACATCAGTCTTTCCAGCCTCCTGTGCTCCTCCGTCCACGCCAACCCCATCCGCAAGGAAGGTCGGTGCCTATCGGGGTATCTGCTCCTCCTGAAATCCCAGCCATAGGGCCCTAAGAAGGGATGGGCTCTGCAGGATGGGAGGCGATCCTCCCGTCTCATGCAAGCCACAGGTCCACCTTAGTTTAAGGTGGGGGGAGGGTAAGGTTTGGCCACACGCATCTGCTCCCTTCTCACCCTGGATCAGCATCAGCATCACACAGAGATGGGCACAAACATGACCTTTTAAAAATAAGCTTTTCATGCATGCACATATATCTCAGTAGGACTTTAAGTACCTGAATCGCTAGACGCTGGGAATTTGGATATTTTTTCTTTTTTTGTAAAGAGCACAGCCTCTTGAAATCCTAACAAAACTGCTCAGGGCAGTAGTGAATTTCATCACCCGCCAGCTTCAGTGAAAAGCCACCCCGGCTTCAATCCTGCCCTCTTTAGGCAGGCAACGAGCTTAACTAGAAGTAGGTGTTGAAGGCAAGATTCCCACTACGGATCCAATGTATCATGGGCCAGGTG
>NW_010430493.1:6353-11631 GCF_000710305.1 Buceros rhinoceros silvestris
AAGAGCTCTGCAAAAGAAAAGCAGCCAGAGAGGAAAAGGTTTGCAGACATAAATATCTAAAATCCAATGTATAAATAAAAGTCTCTGCAAGAGAGCCAAAAAAATCAGATATTAATCAAATTTTCATTCAGCCAAAAATCTAGGGATTAATCAAACACGTCCTTGGTGCGACGAGGGTTGGAGGGAGTGGGATGGGTAAGGGAGGATGCTACAAGCATCCTTCATCATTAATAAGCAGCTGGGGGTTTTTGACCTTAAAGCCAAACCCCAAGCTGTCCTAAAAGCCTCATGGGTGCATTTTAGGCTTCACCAACTCACCCTTCCCCTATAGAGATCGGGCACAGAAGCCAACCTGGTCCATGGAGAGGACCCCATGGCCCACAGAGGTCCAGGCATCCCCGTTTTGGCCAGGTGCTTTCCAGTTTGGAAAAAAAAGAAAATACGTATATTAAAAATGAGCTGTTGTCACAGATTTGCATGTTATTTTCCCCGGAAGGACAGAGGGGGATGGCAGGTGAGCCAGCAAACTGTGATTTGTGGATCAGACAGACGCAACATGGAAACAGCTGAGTTATGAGCCCTTGAATATTGGGGCTTTATAATGGAAATGCTGAGAGACCCTTAACTACGCTACCCAGCGCTACGGGGGCTTCTACAATAACTGAGCCAACTCCCTTGAAAGATCAAAAATTAATAGACATTTCAGACAGGTTTTGAGGTTTCGACCACTGCTTTTCAATTGCAAAGACTTTGCTAAAGTTAGAGACTGAGGAGGTCAAGCTTTAGGTAACACAAACATTTCCTCTTTGATTAGGGGGAGACTACTTTACCTCTCCTTTTTTTTTGTTATTTTATTATTTTTTTTATTGAGTAGTAGATTTTAGGTCATCCTTAATTTTTTACTGACAATAAAGAGCAGGTCATTGACCTACATAGAGAGCTATTTTATTTTTCTCCCTCTCGATAACAATGGCCAGAACACCTATGTGCCGGGTTCTTCTGTATTCCCATATACTCGGCAATTCACCATGGGGGCAGGACTTAAAACCTTTGAGCCTCTCAGTGACTGGGATAAAAAAAATTATCTGGGCTTCCTTCCAGCCATTTGAGCTTCAGAATCCATGAGATTTCTACAAAAAGGATATCAGAGCTTTAATCTAGGAGCTTTTTGAAGAGATGGAAAAAAAAAAAGTTCCAGTAAAGTTCAGTCTTACCTTCTTCACTTTAGGAGCTGTTCATGCCAACGTCGGCCTATTTAGTAGAGTTCCTCTCCTTGACCTCTTTTTTACAGCAGAGATAATTAACATGGTGGGGTAAGATGAGTCTCTAAATTCACTGCACTCTCTCCCTGGCGCTCTCCCGTTTCCCTCTTAAAGCTGGGATGATTAAAGGAGTCTGCCTTTATTGGCACCCCGAAAAAAATAAAATAAAAATAATTGAGGGGGAGAGGAAGAGTCTCAACTCTCCCGGTGGTGCCAGGGGGAAGAGAAGGTGTGGGGCAGTGGGAAGGCACATCGCAGGGATGCAGGATGTAACTCCCGCCTCCCATCGTGGTACCCACAGCAGAAGGGATGGTGAACACTACCACGTTTGTAGAGTCCTCTTTTAGATGTGCAAGTCGGAAAAAGCTCTCTGAAGATCCCAGGTTTCCCGTGCAAACAAGGAGAGCCTACCTGGAGAGAAATCCCCCTTCTGCCTTCTCCAGCCTTCCATGCAGGGAAAAGGGCTTAGTTAAGCCAAGAGATGAGAAAAGAAGATGTCAACCCTACCTCTGTGTCAATTGGGCTTATGGTTGAGAGATGCACTTGTGTTCTTCTTTAAGCTCTCTCTCCACCCTGGGAGCTGAAACCAGAGTTACGACTGGCTCCAATCCTCCAGCTCTGAGAGGTGGGTGATAAATGGTGGGATGAGTCAATGCAGGAGGAGAGTCAGTGTCCAAGAGGCTCCATGCAAGAAACAATGGGATAGGGAGCGAGTGTAAGAGTGGCCAGCTTGGGGAGAGAGGAGGGGTTTTGCTAAGGGTGAGGATAGCTTATCATGGGAGGAATTAGCAGAAAACAGGAGCCAAGCAGGAAGGCAGGCACTAAAAAGGCAATGCGATCAAGATAGCAAGGCTCCAAAATGCCAGGGAGGTGGTCACTAAACCGCCATTGCTGGACCCAGCCCCATGGCCTCCTCCAGCTATTCCAGCATTGGCCTGGACACAGCTGCCCTTATGGCTGTGGGAAATAAGCATTACTACACTGCTATGAGACCATTGATTTTAAAAGCCAGCATTTAGCATCATCTAGTGCTAAACCTCATCCTCTGCTCTGTTTAGTCTTGCTAAAATACAAGACTTAAAGTGCTTGGAACCAATGTTTTGGAAATTTGTCCCCCTGCTAGGGAAGACCAGCTCCTGAATGGGTCCTGAGCTGGAAATAACAAGCCCAAGAGCAGAGAGCACAACCCAAGGCCTGACCTTGCTCTTTAGAGAAGCTGCTCCCTAAGTTGGTGTGGAAAAATGAGGGCTCATACAGACAGGTATTCACAGCTCATGAAGCTTCGGCAAAGAAACAGTACAGAGAGTGACGCTCCGGGGATGGCATTTGCTCCACGGCAGCAGAGTGGTCCCCTCATTGGCACGACCAGTCCTCATCACCAGCGTTGCCATGGTTCGCCTCTGGGCTTGCCATGCCCCCAGAAAATTATCTTGTAAAGAAAAACAGGTTTCCCTTCTCCTTCTTTTAACGAATCAGTAGGAATTATCCTTCAATCAGAGCCCAGCTTGGGGAAGGTTGTTTTCCTCCAATAAATCGCAGACAGATGGAGAAATGGTAACTCAGATGCCGTGAAAAACAACCAAGCAAAGGATGGAAAAGCCTCACTCTGAGCTCAGGGAAGAAGAAAAAAAAAAAAAACAAACCAAAAAACCAACAAACCCACACAAAGAGGAGATTTTTCCTTAAGAGAACTGAGGGCCTGATCACGGTTTTGGGACAGGAATTTTCCTCCAGCCTCCGCTGCCCCAACCTCCTGCTCCTCCTGCTGGTTATTTATCGCATCCCATTACAAGCTAAACCCTGCTTTCCCAGCCTGATCATTTTTCATCCCAAACTGAGTAACACCCTGCTAGGAGCCGCAGGGCAGGGAAGGGTGATGGGCACGTCCTGTAGCACCAACATCTGCCCTGACTATTGATGAAGAAGGAAAATAAACCCAAACCATTTTACCCTGTTTGTTTGAGCTGGGACCCCAGCACAAGGCAAACCTGTAGTACTAACACCAGTTACCACAAATTAACTTCAACCTAACGAGTGACTTGCCTGAGCAGACATTCAGGTGTGTTAGCCACCACCCTCCAGTGAGTTAGAAAGAGTTCAGAAGGGAGTTTAGACTAGACAAAACTAGTCAGAGCTGTGTGTGAGTGTGGCCCTTCGAGGATATCGCTGCCACCAGTGAGTTGCTCAGCCATGTCAGTGGTACCAGGCTGGACAGAAAACAAACTGGTTTGCTTTGCCACCCTGTGTCCGAATTTCTGCTGAACTAAGCCCTGTGGCTTCTTGCAATATTCCCCAAATACTGGAAAGGAGCCCTCAAAAAGCAGCAAGTGATTGCCGAGCCTTATTCAACGGGATTTTAGGGTAATCTGACAGTGAAAAACAGGGTGTTTATTAAAAAAGAAAACCAAAATCAAGAAGTCAGAAATGCTGGTGAAGTGTTAGAGCAAATGAGTTCATGGGGAGAGATTAGAGGCTAAAATAAGATCGTATAGACAGCAAACATGAACAGCATCTACCCGGCACCTGCTGATGCCCCGAACATCCAAACTGAAGGCACGTACTCCTCGCAGGGGCCCACCATTTCCATTAACCGGAGGAGATCACCCTTATTTATAGCCCCAAGCTAACATTCCCCCTTTGCTGCGGGAGGAGGATCCAGGGGGAAAATTCAATATAAACCAACTCGGATTTCTTCCAACAAGTGAGCCATTGAACTTGATAAGAAATAAGAATAACCCTTCAGGAAAATAGCCTCTGGGACGGGTGGCATTTCCTCTCTGGTATCTCCAGAAGAACATTCGGCGTGTGTATCAGGAGACCAAGAGGACCCAAATCCCTGTTTTGAGCTCTCACCCTGCTCTCGGTAAGGGAATACCCCGTGGCAGAATGAGGTTGCTGGGCTGGCGAGGTGGGGTGCAGCTCTTGGCTTTGCCAGCAACCCACGCCATGGTGTACTACCCTGTCCCTGGAAATTAAGGGCAGGGGAACTTTCGCTCTGTCTTGCCTCTGCAGATGTAAACCTTCAGCCCAAACTGTCTCCACACACAGCTCTTGCCCACACCAGCACAGTGCTTGTGCTCGGGGTCTCTAGACACAGCCACCCCCACCTCCTTGCCTAGGAAGGAACAGAGATGCTTTAAGCATCATCTATTAAAAACAAAACAAACCAAAAAAGGGGGATTTTTTTCTCCTGGACTAGGCTGCTGCATGTTTTGCAACCAAAAGTCAGAAATAGATTTTTTTTTTTCCCCTCCATGTTTCCCTGCAGAACCATCACTTGATTTGCCCTATGTTATTTTTGGGTGCCAGAGCTGACTGTGACGTTAGGATTAAGGTAATCCAGGAGGATCCCAAGAAAGTCATTATAATTAGGGCTACAAATTCCCTGCTATCAAGGACAGGCAAGACCAGTAAACATGACCAAGCCATGGCATGATTTGCTTCAGCAACAGACTCCCTAGTAAAACAGTTTCACTCACCAGCAGCAGACAGCAAGCGCCAAAGAAACCTCGGCGAGACAATCCATTGCTTGAGAAAGGGATTCAGCACATTTTAGAGTACAAGGGGAATTGTAGAGCAATGATCTGGGGATCTGGGGGCTGGCACAACCCCACCCTCAATCTACTCACCCACAGCTGCATCCCTAGCAGAGAACACCCAAAGCAGATGCCTCCAGCAAGGTCCAGTGTGGGCTGGCAGCATCTGGGGGCATTAGGGCTGCAAGGGCTGCAGAAACAGCCTCTCCCTGCAGACCCTGCAGGAATTTTTTATTCTGGCAAACTCAAACTTCCATACACACAGGAAAAGCAGCCCAAAGAACTATTTGTGGA
Organism: Buceros rhinoceros silvestris; assembly: GCF_000710305.1. Taxonomy (NCBI): domain Eukaryota; kingdom Metazoa; phylum Chordata; class Aves; order Bucerotiformes; family Bucerotidae; genus Buceros; species Buceros rhinoceros. Next base: position 11,446 of record NW_010430493.1, read on the forward strand.
TCCTGCACTGCCAAGGACAGTGAATATCTCACCAACTGCTATCAAACCTCGAGGGAGGTGATGCTGCAGGTCCAGAAGGATTCAATAAGCATCATCATCATTATTATTATTATTATTAACCCCACATATATTAGCATTGAACTGCGCTAGGAAACAGGAGCAATGCGCTGGCACCATCCTTCCTCT
>NW_010430493.1:11743-13531 GCF_000710305.1 Buceros rhinoceros silvestris
GCTGAAGAGATCAGGCTGTTGCCTCCGCTCCCCCACGGATCCCCCTTGTTTTGCTTCTGCATCAGCCCAGAACCTCTTTTAGAAATCTCAATGATACCTGAGCTAAAACAAAAATGTATTAGAGGAAAACAAAATAGGTGGAGGATGGGGGTTTAAAGTTTGTTACCCTTCCCTGGACTCCAGCCAGCCACTGCTGAGACTTTCCGAAGGACTGCTCTTCCCACCTCCCTGGCAGCATCTCCTTAGGAAACACAAGCTGGCCGTGTTTCCACCGTCTTGCTTGGATGGCACGTGGGACTGGCCCCCCTCCAAGAAAAAATAACTCCCCCATGCCACAGCGGTGAGCTCAGCCCCGCACACTAAGCTGACTGCCTACAGCTCAGCCTAGGTGGTGACATTGAGCCATGCCAGCCTCGGCAGCTCCCAGCAGGAGATGGAGCAGTCGCTTTGATTCGCTTCGACTGGATGATCACATCCACTCACAAACACCAAAGAAAGACAAAACAAAACAAAACACATTGGGGCATCCAGCAGCTTTAACCCCCATCCGTTGTCAGAAGAATGAAAGCAGAAAACTCTGATAGGAATTGGTGTTCTCACTCCACATCAGCCGCCACCCCACAGTGACGTTGGAGGGAAGGAGCGGGGGAGCAGTGATTAGGGGTGGGGAAGATTGCTTGCTTTGATTTAGTTATCCTGGGAGCTGCAGGTGCTGCCACACCATCATCAGCAGGTGCCAAACAAGCCAGCGAAAATCATTTCCACAGGCTCCAACCACCTGCAAAGCTGTTTCAGTTCAGGATAGGCAGAAAACACAATCCCTTAGTCCTCTCCTGGGGCAGGAGCCCAACACAGGTGTTTGGATGTCTTAGTGGGAGAACAAAAATCCATTTTCATACCCGAGCAAACCCACACCAAGCTCTTCTGCTGCCCAGAGGCATTGCTGGGGATTTCCCTCCATCCACGTCAGATTACGGTGGTGGCAGCGGTTTAGGATGTTTTCAGCTGAGAAGATCTGTGGATCTCAGCCAAGGGGTGAGATTGTGTAAGTCATGTCCAAAATGCCCCAGGGCTGTTTCCATGCCAGGAGATGAAACTGCAGCTGACAGACTGATGGCACGAAGGGACCCGGCACCCTTTGCGTCCTCATCATGGCTGGATGAATCCCTCACCCCTCACCGGCTGGGACAGACCTGACTGGCATGGCTAAGTGGGCACTGCTCCCAGGGCTGCCTGACTGACCAGCAGCACGGCTGGGACAAGGATCAACGGTCCCAGGGCAGGAAGGCTCGGATGATCAAGGATGGTCAAGGTGGTGAAGGATGGTCAGGGGTGACCATTCATGAACGATGATGGTCAAGGATGGTAAAGGTAGTCTAGGATGATCCAGGAATACCATCCATGAATGATGCTAGTCAAGGGCAAGAGAGAAACATTGCCCAAATCACCATCACCACCACTGCCATGGTGGGCACCAGGGCACAGGGTCACCCTTCCCAGACTCTGCTGCTCTCTCCCAAAATCCCAAAGTGCTACAACTCCTGTGGGAGCCCAGTGCCGTTCTGGAACACAATGTCACCCCACACTGCCTCCCACCCCATCACCCCCTGCATCTCCCGCTCCAGCCCATGCTTGCCAAAATCCATGCAGGCGGTGCACCCCGTGGCCTCCCCATCTCTTTGCAGATGTGCCAAGCTCCTGCTGAGACACGGGGCTGCCGTTGACCTGCCCAGCGAGGACAGTGGGGAGACAGCACGGCATGTGGCAGCCAGGCACTGCCTCTGTGAC
>NW_010430493.1:13613-17050 GCF_000710305.1 Buceros rhinoceros silvestris
CTCTCCCTGGGCCCTTCCCCGCCTCTACCTGTGGCATGGGGCGTGTGTCAATGCACGCAGTGCTCAAGAGGAGACAGCCCTCAGTGTCCTCTGCAGTCAGACACCAGGCGCTGGTGAGGGCTGCCTGCAGCTTTGCCGGCTGCTGGTTGCCCATGGCGCCGACATCAACACCCAGGATGAGACAAAGAGGAGCCCCTTGCACAAGGCATGCGGGGCTGCCAATGCCAATGTGGTGCGCTTCCTCCTGCGGCGCGGGGCTGACGTCAACGCCATCGACTATGGTGGCATCTCCCCACTGGGCTGCGTGCTGCAGAGTGCCACCTGCAAGAAGGACCTGCGGCCCTACCTCACTGTCCAGCTCCTGCTCAACCATGGCTCCCAGAAGATATGGCCCCCTGCCTTTGTCAAGGTACTGACCCCAAAACAACCCCCATGTATCCCCTCACACCCGCGATTTTCCAACTATAGTATCACAGAATCATTTTGGTTGGAGAAGACCTTTAAGATCCTGGAGTCAAACTGTTACACCAGCACTGCCAAGTCACCAGTAAACCATGTCCCGTAGCACCACGTGTAGATGTCCCCACCACTGCCCTGGGCAGCCTGTTGCAGTTTGACAGCCCTTTCAGGGAAGAAATTTTTTCCTCATGTCCAACTAAACCTCTCCTGCTGCAACTTGAGGCTGTTTCCTCTTATCCTATCAACTAGGGTTGGGGTGCTTTGGGAAATAAAAAGCTGTTGGGTTGTGAGAATTTCTGAGAGCCTCCTGGTCTGGGCAGGGAGAGGCACTGGGGTTGGTGATGCTGCTGGGAATGATGGAAATGAAAACACCCGTATGGTGAGGCAGTGAGGAAAAGCAAGCAGGGCAAAGGGCAGGATGGAGCCAGCATGGGCAAGGGGGACCAGGAATGAGGATTTTTCCTGCCTGGGGATGTCAAAGACAGGCTTGGTACACCAGTTGTTAGTGCAGCCACCTTATGGTTCTGAGTTTCATTGATTTTACATCAAACAATGAAGGAAATATTATCCTGGCTTATCACACGCAAGCCAAAAATGTAGATAAGAAGCAAGGGCCACATCCAGGTGAAGAAGTGCCATAGAAAGGCATCCTTCCCATTGCTTCATAGATCAACAGAGATCTCCAAAGCATGCCGTGACAAACCCTACACTTACCTCATACCGACATGGGACTATCCCAGCCTGAACTGCAGCAGGGTGGGATGAGCTCCAGCTGCAGCACATGGATGCTCTGCCCCTCTGAGGCATGGATCCCTGTCTGAACCCCCTCGCGTTGCCCACAACCAGGTGCTGAAGTCCTGTGCAGCTGTGCCGGAGATCATTGAAGTCCTCTTCAATTCCTACTCACAAATGCACGTCTCTGAGAAGTGGGCTGAGGCTGTGCCGGAGGAGGTGTTGCAGGTGAGACGGTGCTGGCGGTTTGGCAGGGATGGCTGAGCCCCAAAGATGGGACTTTACCCACTGAGTGGGTTTTTTTCCCACCCATACTTCACTTGGGTGGGAAAAAATAAAAAGGAATAGTCTTTGGAGCACATCTGATTCATCTCAGCAGCTTTGCATCCCTTTAGCTCCACCAGCACCAAAACCCCCGTTACTGCCCCTGGCCCACAATAAAATACAATCCCAACATTCTAGGGATGGAAGAAATTACTTTTATTCCCAGCTAGGGAAAGGCTGAGGCTGCCCAGTCCAATGCTGCTTTGTTTCCCTGTCTTAGAAACAAGTGGGTATGTTCTATGTCAGCTCTAAGGCTGGGATGCTGCTGCCACTGGGCACGAAAGCATCCTCCCCAAATAATGCCTGCAGCAAGCCCGGGCTTCTTCACGTGTGCTTCCAACCTTTGTTTGCAGGAGCCTCTGCAGCGCACGGACCCCTAACCCATGGGCAAACATCACCGATGGGTTTCTTACGTCCTCCCCTTAGATCTTCATCTCAAAAATATCTCTGGATTGTTTGGCTTAATCAGGCCAAAAATAAAGCCAACTGCTGCTCATGATTTTTCCCCTCCCTCTCTCCCTGCAGCAGCACCAGCTCTTCTATGAGTCCTTTTTCCGGCTGGCGGGCACAGTCCGGTGCCTGCAACATTTATGCCGCTCTGCCATTCGGAAGAAGTTTGGCAGCACATGCCACCGCCTTATCCCCTCACTGCCTGTGCCCAAGTGTTTGCACGATTACCTGCTGCTGGAGCCCAAAGGAGTCGTGCTTTGAAGGGCCGAGAGGAGCCGGCCAAGGTCTGTGTCCAGCCCTCCCTTTCCTCGGCGTCCCTGGCACGGCGCGGCAGCATCCATTTCTGTCAGCCGAGCGAAGGAGCGTCACTTTTTGTGATAGATGGTTGTTTTTCAGGGATTTATAATGTAACTGAAATGTGCTCTCGGCTGTAACTTTGTATAGATTTTTTTCTAATTGTGCTTTAAATAGATTATAAAGAGTAATAAAATGATTAGTAGCTGTTACAAGCATGCCGCAGATATGAATAATACCCGTTATAAAGGATCTCTGCAAAGCAGCAGGGCTCCTCAGGTGTGCAAAGGCAAGCTCACACGGCAGATGACTAAAATCAGCCCGTGTGGGCATCAAATCCCCTCGGACAAACTTCCCCTGTGAGAGGCATAAGCAGCGCTGGGACCAGAGGTGCAGTGTGGAAGCCACTAGAAGGCTGCAATATCCAGCAGCATTAATACAGACTGTAAACCAGCCCAAAAATCCATTTTTGGATGTAGATGCCACCCAGAAAGGGCAAGTTACTCTACAGAGTATCGGAGGTGGGCGTGTGACAGAGCCCCCTATTTCTCTCAGCTCCCCACCACACCTCCTGTACCCATCACCGCTCCCAGGCTGGCATGCGGAGAGCCCAGTGGCAACTCAGAGTGGAGGAGTTTGGGCTTTCATTTCACACCATGACTTGGCAAAAGGTTCCAAGAGGAGCGAGCGTTTGTTTTCCCAGCCCCTCAGGCTCGCCAAATTAATTTCTGTTGAACCACAGCAAGCGCACGCACATGCCCCTTGGCAGAACAGCTGGCCTTGCGCTAGCAGCCCGGCCACGGCGCTCGCCAAATCGTTCCGCTGCTTAATTACATTCGCTATTTAAAAAAACACGTAGAAATAAATCAGCCTTTTTTGCATGTCTGACTGGACTTTGCACCAGCACCCGCTTTGCACCATTGTGGGTTACACAGCCAGTGTGCGCAGGGCACAGGCAGGATCCCTGAATCCCAGAGTGTGGAAATGGGGAGGGGAAGGAAATTCCCCCCTCCCAGCCTCCACCTGCTGCTTCCCACACCCTTTAACCTGTGTATAGGGCATCGCCAAGCAGCTTTCGTGCCTAAGCCCTGTCCCGCACAGGAATCTCCACGACACCTTGAGACCTGGCACTTCGTGACTTTAGTGGCCGTTTTACCTCACGGTTTATTTCAGCGGCC
>NW_010430494.1:0-535 GCF_000710305.1 Buceros rhinoceros silvestris
GAATTGTTCCTTGCTCAATGGGCCCATGACTCTTCTGGTTGTCAGTGAAGAGATGCAACCTACCAAGGGGCTTGTGGACAAGGGATGGATTTAACCATGGATTCAATTGTCTGGGTCATTCATAATTGTAAGATATGTGCTGCGATTAAACAGGGCAAAAGTTTGGAGCCTTTGTGGTACCATGGAAGGTGATAAAAGTGTAAGTATGGAGAAGCCTGGCAGATTGATTACATCACTCTCCCTCAAACTCACCAAGGTAAGAATTAGGTTCTGACAATGGTTGAAGCAAGTACCAGATGGCCTGAGACCTATCCCATGCCTCATGCCCCTGCCCATAATACCTTGAAAGGCAGATCTTGTGGCACCATGGGACTCCAGAAAGAATAGACTCAGATGGGACTCACTTCAAAAACATTCTGGTGGTCAACTAGGCCAAAGAGCATGGTATTGAATGGTACTATCACATTCCATACCAGGCACCAGGTTTTGGAAAAATAGAATGCAATAATGGCTTGCTAAAGACCACCCTGAAGGC
>NW_010430495.1:0-18013 GCF_000710305.1 Buceros rhinoceros silvestris
GGGAGGGGGCGGAGGGAGGGGGAAAAAAAAGCACACAGACATCAACTATTTCACCTTGATGAAAGTCTCAATACAGCTATGAAAGCCTAAGTATTTATTCTCTTACAGTACACTGGGTGCCGGCTGCAAAAAAAAAAAGAAAAAAAAAGTATTCACTTCAGGCACAACTTCGTTCTTTTTAAATTTAAATCAGTAAAAGAAACTGGGTTTAGAAGCTGCAGTGTTCTAAGCAGCAGCAGATTTGTGCATTGTTTTAAATATATTTAAGTTACCACACTGATGGCACACCTCAGCCTTAGGAAATTCTGCACTGCATGGGTTCCAGAACGCTACAAAAATAACTCCACCCCGGAAAGAGGCTTTCACTGAACTCTAACAACTTGGCTGGCTAAAGGATTCAAGTTAAATGCAACAGGAGAACACTGTGAATTTGGCCATCAACTGCAGCTTTCTGAACGCTCACACAGGCTGCGTACGGAGCTGACACCCTCATGTGGTCCTCGGAACACGAGCAGAGTGCGCTGACGTGAGCCTCCCACCTCCACTTGGAAGGGAAGACATGGTGCAGCTGAACACTAAGGCATCGTAGTACCTTGGCCAAAAGAACAAAGGTAAAGCACAGGTGACTGTAGTGCAGAATTCCGTAAGTCTACCGGGGCAGAGCTGTCTACAATGGTTACTCACGTAGGCAATGGAGATTGCAGTTACCGGTTGCGTTAAATGCACCATTCAAAACAAGCTTCTAAGATGTGATACTATAAGGCGCCACCTTAAGTTCTCCAGAATGCAACTGTGCATAACTTTAAAATGGTTTCATAAATTTATTTTAAACATAACATGAGAAGGTGTTAAAACCAGTGTAATAGCTTCTCAGAATTTGGAGGAAGGGATGAACAGGGAGATATTCAGTACCCTTCCCCAGCCCCCACCACTCGGCCGTACGTCGGGTATGGGTTTTGTGGGTCAGTCTATAACACCAGCTTGACGGATCTTTCTCTCTGCACCAAATCCCTGCAAGGAAAACAAAACAAACTTTCAACTCCAGCGTCACGCTCTAAAGCAAGCCTGTTCTGTTCCAGCCACATACAGCATTAGCGCGTTTCTGATTTGCCACGTTTGTCCTTAGAATCAGAGAAAGTAACAGAACAGGTTCTGTGGTTGCTCTTTACAGTCCCAGGTACTTCTCAGGTTCCAGGTACTTCGCTTTATTCCTACTTATCAAGCGGTGGCAGAACCTCACATGAAAGCCAGGTTTACGTGGGGGATTTCACCTGTCATCGCTGAGAAGCAGAGCAGGGGGTTTATAAAAGAAAATACACCAAGATAGCCATTACAGGCAGGAACACAAGCAGCACCTGGTAGCTCCTACACCACGCTCTCTTCTGAACCCACAGCAGACATTTCCAACACAGGCTACGGGACCCCTGACTGCGCTCAGAAATAATCTGATCTCATGCAGCAGGTGACTCATTCACTACAGAATGAGAGCAGACACTGTGTTTCAAATGGCTCAGCTTTCCCTCTTTAGGGAAGCAACATTACGTTACCCAAGCTAACACTCAAACAGCAGTTACCCTGCAAGATCACCTTTCAGTTTACGTACCTTTGAGTTGTCCGGTCCCCTCGGCTGACGAAGAACTGTTAGACGAGGAGCATTGGCATCATCCAGATTAATGCTCTTTAAACGATTAACAAGTCTATCAGGACGTGGAGCAGCAACAGCCTTCGCGCCTTCGCTGTAACAGAGTCAAGCACAAAGAGCACTGATGACTTCCCAGAGACGGTGTAAGCTACCCAGTTTATAGTCACTTTCTCCATTAGATGATGACAGAGAATCTTGAGAGAAAAAACAATTCGCATTTCTGCAGCAACAGGGAAGATAACATCTATCTCAAAGCTTAAGCAAAATGCAAATCGGGCAGTTCTCTTCAAAACGTGTAAATAGTTCAAAAGCAAAAAACCCCAAAATCTTTAAGAAATGACATACCAAAAACCCCAAAACGCCTAACAACATTGGTTTTCTATGAGAAGTGAAAGCTGCTCTTCAGGAAACAGGTGGAAGAGCAATGTACTACTATGTTGGCAGGAGAGGCCAGCAGCTACATAGGAACACCACTGGGTTTTTATCATTCATTCATTTCTACTTAGAAGGCTGTACCCAAGCTCCTGCCACAGAGGGAGCTTCCTAAGAATACACTAAAAATAAGAACAAGGTACCGTAACTACGGAAAGCTGAGAGTTCTGCTGCTGCACTGGGCTGGCTGTTCTCAGGTGAGAGGCTCTCCCTGAAGCCAGCTGGAATTCAAAGCTCCCAGTTCTACGAAGCACCAGCTCGCGTTAGAAGCGGCATGCACCCGCTGCTGTGATGCAGGCAGCGTGCCAGATTAAATTGCTTTAATTCAAAATCCTCACCAGACACGCCACACATTACAGGCACTGCATTTTCCTGTGCGCTGGTTCAGGATTACTGAGAACTCCACTTCATCCCCGGCCTGCAGCTCCACACCATCCTGAACTTCTTTCACATGGAAGAAGAGCTTTTTGCTGTCACCCACTTCATAGTTGATGAAACCAAACTGAAAACCAACACATCACAAGGTCATTTCTTTCTTCCTGAACCAAACAAATGATGATTAACTACTTCTAGGGAAAAAAACAAACAAAAACCCAACCCCAAAGTGCCTAACAGAAGTGGAAATGCACCAAACAGAACATTCTGTCTGAAAACAACACTGCTGCAAGGCTAGGCACTCTTCTTCATTTGTACAATCACATTTGAACCCAAAGTCTACAGAACAAATTCTGAAAACTGCTAAAGCCCCGGCAGTTGTACTAAACGTACAGGAGTGCTGCTGCATGTTCCTTTCCACCTTACAAGTTACGCAGTAGAAGCCACTCCACTCTTTGGTCTGTCACTGGTGTAAGAAGTCAGTTACTTCCGTTTACCGTTCTACACTTGTATAAACCCACATAACTCATGTAGCCTCTCCATAAATTAGTGCTGCAGAATCACTATGAAAATAGAAAGCATTCACAGTACCTGATTGTCTCATCATTCTGAGGTGTAACTAACTAGAGTTAAACAGCAACAGGCAATGAAGAGCCTTCACTTTGCAGGTAGCCTCTAATCATTGACTGCCTAATGCTGTGAAGAAGCTTCTTCCAAAAGCAGAGTATGGACAGTTCTGTTTTGTTTTTTCAACACTTATTATAACATCCCGTTCAGCAAAAACTAGTTCAATCAGTTTCTAGGACATCTCAAAAACAGGTCTTAGAATCAACCACAGCAGGAACTGCTGCCCATTAGTACTGATGAACCAGCACCAAACCAAGTAGTGAGTTCACCTTTACTGAAGTCACATTACACAGGCTCGCATCAACCAGTACTTGGGTTACACAAACCTCCTTCCCTAGGACCAGAGTACAAAGCAAGCCCTTTGTTCACAACAAGCTCCCAGGATTCCGCTGCTGAAGTGGGTTCTCCATCTGCCCTATGCCCAGCCAAGCACTGATGTCCTGTCAGCATGCATCTTGTCTTCACAGCAGCAGTCACTCACCTGATCTTTCACGCACTCCACTGTGGCCCTACGGAACGGTGTGATGTTAACAGCCATCGTCTGCCCATTTTGACCAAGGACACAGAGCTGAAACTTTACTGTCTCTCCCTTCTGCAGACAGTCACCTTTGTTTGCCATTCCAACAATTCCAAATGGATAGACCTCTCCCTTCATCTCGCCTAGAGGAGGTAAAAGTACAGGACACAATTGAGAGGCATCCTTCCCTACCTGAAGGCATTCAGAATTTCTTTCCACTATTACAAATGCTACTTTTGCTGCCAGCTGAGTAGTATGAATATCATCTGTAGCGTGAATATAATCCCTCAACAACTCTATTCACAGTTTATTAAGCTTCTACGCTTCTTGTGTGTTTGTAAAAGGAATACTTTTAATTTAAAAGCAACAAATCTTACCATCCTCCATGACTTCAATCATGCCCTGGTATTCAGTTTGTGTGGGATCTACACTCCTCAGAGGACGAATTACTTTACCAGAGTAAACAGTTGGATCAGCTTCTTCAGTGATACCATTCACTGAAGAGAAAGAGACAGTGGAAGAACAGAATATTCTAGTTATTTTAAAAAGAATTAGTAAGTGATTCAGAGAGACTAGAAGCCAACAGTCTGCACTGCAAGACGCCTAATGTGGTGTACACTATCACCCAGTGAAACTGGAACAGCTTGAACACAGCATTAGCTGCGTTAACACATTAACTAACGCATTAGCTCTTCTAATCAAGACCACGCCAACATGTTGAACTTTGAAGAAGACAAGTACTCATTTCTCATGAAACCAGAGGCTAGGGAACTAGAAAAGCAAATCGAAGTATTTTACTTCTCTTCCATTGCATTCCCATTCCCTGTTCACTTTAATAATCTAATAATCTTTAAATATGCATTTTTTGCCCCAAAATCCTTAATACTCCCATCTGTATTCCTCCTGAAATCTTCCTCCCGAGAGGTACAGCACAACTAGTGCAATTACTAATTCAGCTAGTTCTGTCACTAGGTCTCTCCTTGTAACCCTCCAGTTGAAGAGGCCAGGGTCCAGTGAATGTCCAGCGAGTTGCTACTGTCTACAGGACCCTTGGTCTGCACTTTTCTGTTTTCTGGAAACAGAAGCAACAGAAGCTTTCAGGGAACCAATGACCATCACATTAAGCATCTTGGTCTAAGCTCCAGCTGTACACAGATTATTAACAAACTTGATCCACCAGCACCTGACAAAAGGCTTGTAAGCAGAAAATTCCAGGGACAGTCTTACCTGCATGTGTTTTGTTCACCTTTTCTGCACTAACTTTATTTCCTTTGCCTTTTGACAAGCTGTATTCAACAGTGTCTCCAAGTTCCAGGCTATCAATATCACCACAGTATTCACTATAGGAGCAGAATTAGGTACAGTTTTCCTTTAGTTACATGACAACAATGATGCTCATCCAACATTAACACAGGTTCATGAGAAACTATTTAACTAGCTCAACGCCTCAAGTTTTAAAAAAATTCTCATTCAAGAACGTGAAGCATTTCAAATATACAATGCAACTGCATTTCTTAACCAGGGTTCAGAGGCACAGAACACCAAAGACTCCTTTCTGGCAGAGAAGCCTGAACCCGTCCAGCAGAGATAATAAATGGAACCTGAGACACCCAAGCATATACGTGTGTGAAGTCCAAAAGAGTTTAATAGTCAACCCTACAAAAGTCCACCCTCCAACAAAACAAATAGCCTTCCCCTCCCTCCAAACAAACAACAATAACAAAACTGTCATTCACCTGTAGTGGAAAAAGATCTCCTTATCATGATTGGCTGTTTCAATAAATCCAAAGTTATCTTTCAGGGCTGCCACGTATCCCAAAAGCCTCTTAGAGCTGTAATTGCGTCCTAGCATTCTGACAGAAACAGCTGTTTGCAGACCAGTTCTCTTCACTTCACAAACACAAAACTCAACCTGTCAAAGAGGTGCGTATCAGTACTAGATAGAAAAAACCAAACAAACCACAACCTCCACCAATGAAAACCCCCAAACCCGAAACAACTCATTTTTAAGCTGCGTGGCTCTAATCAATACCTAGGCTCCAGGTAACTAATTTTCTAGCCACTACTCTGCCAGAAATCTCTGTCAGTCATTGACATTTACTACGTTCCAAAGATCAGCAGTCTCACCAGCAATACCTGCAAGGTCTCTTCACACTAAGCCTCTTTTACCCGTTAAAGATTCAGAATCTCTGTTTATGTGATTCACATCCTTTCACTGCAGTTATCACCAGTGGCCCACAGTGAGCATGGAACCTAGCTCTGCTCACTTGTTTTGGATTTTTAAAAACAGAGATCGGTGCTGTCCTAACACAACGACTGAACACTGATAGGTTTTAGGCTGCTCTTCCAGATCTCCAAGATCTTTCTCTCTTTCCATTGTTTTTCAGACAAATTTGCTTGTAAAGGTATGTTCTCCCTCTTCAACATCCATCTCAATCTCTGTGCTAATTTCCTCTTGTTTACTCAGAAGTGGAGCCCACTGTCTAAAGGATAAGAATTCCTCGTTTAAAAAACATTGTTTATATAGTTAGACACTATTTTCATATTTGTATCACCACATTTTAGGATATTTTTCTGAGTTATACAGAAGATTAAGCCACTCAAACCTAAGACAGAAGAAAAGAAATTGGTAATGTTACGCAAATGCCTTGTTCTTCCTTTGTTCTGAGAGGGAGAACAAATCCAGTAACAAGGCAAAGCTCGTATCTCACAATGTACAGAAAAATATTTCCCAGTGGTATACTTAGTTATATTGCCTTATCTCCTATCTGGGGATTAGCAGATCCTTCCACATCCTTGGCCTGGTAAGGAATGGTCAGTTTTACTCCACAGTCATCATAAACAATTATTCCATCCTCAGCTTCCTACAAAACAAGCATACCAGCATTCAGCAATTGGTATCGCTTACAAATCGGACACAATTCAGGTATACACTGTCAATTCAAGCACATACTGCTCATCGGAGCCACAGTGGGTTTACAGCAAGTAGTAAAAAACAGAACAAAGCAATCCACTCTGAGCAAGAAGCTTTAAATGATACTACGTCATATTTTTAAAGGAAAGGAAGTATTTCCACAAGGTGTTTATTGGAAGTTTAAGTATTTTGGCATTATTTAAAACAGGAAGGCAAAACAACAGAGGTTCTCCTCAAGCCCTAGAAACTTATTTTAACCGATTCTATCTAGCATCTCATGTAGTAGGAGGTAAAAAGTGAATTACAGATTTTAAGGAAGCAGCCTCAGTCTCCAAAGCCATGACACAGAACAGGTACTTCATAAGTAGAAGAGCAGCATTACCTTCTCTTTGCCTTTATTGGGGCTAGCAGCTTTGGCTGGAGTGGCTTCTTTGTCTATAGTGCCCACAAAACGGTGATCTGATTGGGTGTGGAAAGAAACCGTGCCTTTTGGAAGTTTCTTAATCCTTATCGCATGATTTCTTTGGGCAGACAACATATCCTGAAAAACAAAATCGATTAGATTTTAGACAGACTGTAAATAATTTCTTTAATAACTAAGATTTCATGAAAGTATTAATCTCACTTACAGGAACAACAGTAAACTCCACTTCATCAGAAATATGGAGTTGATTTCCATCCATAATTTCACTGAAGTGGAAGAACATGCGAGCGTCCCGGTCCACGCATTTAATGAAGCCAAAGCCGTCTCTCATTGCTGCAATCACACCCTGAGAACAGTCAAATGCACGACAGTCTTACTTACTAGCATGCAACACCTGTCTGCAGGCACTCCACATCTGCCTGTAGAGTATGTAATAATCTGAACACAAGGCTTGAATCCTATGAAAACACTTTTTGGTTTATGCAGTACACTTTCCTGCAAGCTGCAGTGCCAATGGCTACAGTCAACCTGAAATGTAAACAAGTCATACTTACCCAGTTTCTCAGCTAATTTCTTATGAAGAGTGAAGTGAAAAAGATTAATTTAAGCCAGTAACAAGAAGGGCGACAGTTAAAGAAGCTGACATTATTACTACACAGAGAACACAATCTTGAAGGGGATAACTCTGCAAATATTTTAACGGCCTTTCTGGTAACCACTAGAAACGGAATGCTGAATGATAAACAGAATATACTGTGCCCTATCAACTGTCAAAAAAAAAAAATATCCCTTTCTCACTCTGACCTCTATTAAAAATAAAAATGAAAAAGTGAGGCTTCATAAAGTTTCTTAAAGAGCTCATTACTCAGGTTAGGAAGAACTAGTATCAGATCACACCAGAGGCACTGATCAAGACAGAATTCATGAACATACTAAGTTCAACCCAGTTACTAAAGAGCCTTTAGCAAGGCTCAGGGAAGGGTGATCAGACTGGAACAGCAATGCAAAAATACCTTCCACCTTTATGAAAGTTCTTCTCTTTATATAGCTTTCACAAGCTAGGGAAAAATCAACTAACTCTTCTGGGAGCAGCCAACTCCTGTCACTTCAATAACAGCTCAATTCAGGTGGACAAATACATCTAGCCAGATTAGAAATATAAGAATTCTACAGGATAGAATGCTAAGAACCGAGAGGCAAAAGTCAAAAAGTCAAAGTTCGGTGGTTTTCTTAAAGCAAAGCACCCCAAACTGACAGCACGCTGAGTGATAGCACTGCAGCTGGACTCCAGCTGAAAAGGCCGGCAAACTTACAGCCTAGCTGGAACAGAACCAACATTCCAAATCACAGGAAAGAAAGGTAACCTTCAATAATGATTAGCGTATCTTAGTCCTTGTAATCCACAAAGAGTTTTTTGTGTAAGACAGAATGCAGCTCTTCGCCATCCTTCTGCTGGACCCTCAGACAGAAGGGGATTGGCCAAAAAACACGAAATCCAAAAACTGCACACAGTACCTCCCTCTGATTCTTAAGACTCTTCACTACTTGAACCAAAGTAGCCCCAGGTTCTTCCAGTTTTTCTGGAGAACCTGGGTAGTAACTTATTTTGATTCAAGCGTGTGAATTTTTAAACTGATAGTTCAAGATTGCATCACTTCTCTGTCTGCTATGACCAGCTAGCAATCCACTCCAGGGGGGCCACTAAGGTCTAATTTTCTAGTATTATTTCATTTACTCAGTGGTTAACATTTTTACTCTTTTAAAGGAAAGATGCATAGCATTAATTCTGAATTTTATACCATTTAAACACTTTGTTTGAAGTGTACATCTGAGGATTTGATTTCAGAAAAGGCAATAGAAGACACTAGTGATTTTTACGTTGTTACTATTTAAGACAAACCCCCGATGTTTTACTTTCATTTCTCCTCAAGAATTAAAAACTTTTAAAAGATAGATACTTGCCATTTCCCTAGTTTCATTAGTAAACTGGAAAGTATTGGGGAGAACCTCAATGTTGGTGGCTCGTTCTAGCTTGTCACGTCTGTCTGTTGAAATATTGAATCGAACGTGGTCACTTTCCAGCAAGGTCACCTTGGATTTTGTATCTTTGTCCCCAAATGGAAGTTCTTTAGGAATCACAAAGTCAACTTTGATGCGGCCAGGTAACGGATCACTCTAGTAGACAGAAAACCCAACAGAAGAAGTTAGTTCACCTACAAGACCTCAGCATAACTACACAGAATAATGGGCAGAAATTCTAACACTAACAGTAGAACACGTGACACCAAATGCCTGCTGGACTCAGATCATTATGCTTCATTTTTACCACTGCTAATCTGTAATTTACTGTCCATAGCCAAACACAAGATCGTTTTTTGTTGTGGTTTTTTTTTTAAGCACCAACTATATATTTCTCAAGAAATTAAGACTATTTCAAGAATTAAGTTTATAAACATACTTACACTTCTAAAAAGGCAGTGTCTTTCTTGCCAAGTGTTCAAAACACACAAAACCCCCCATCTCAAACCTTCCCAGATCAACAATGCAGAGTCCCTTAAAACCTTAAAGGAAGTGCTCGTGTACACTCCTTCCTGAAAGCCAATCATAAGAGGTCAAAAACCTCATTAATTGTTAATGCTCACAGGAAGTCGCAGATCAGGCTTATTCCAGCAAAGATTTTCTCTCCTTTTCCCTGGGGTTTTGCTTTAAAGTTACATCCTAAAGCCACAAAATTCAATGGAAAGTATTTGAGACTACTATTAAAGAAAACACACGCTCCCCAGTGTACCATTACGCCAATACTTGCTCTTTATCACTCTTAGAACATTGTATAGTGTGACTGCTGTCAACAGCTGTGACCGGTTATGTTACTCCCCTACTGACACCATAGTTGTGCAGCAGACGGTTAGAGAGAAAGGGAAACATTTTTATTGTTTGACTTGAATTCAATACAATCAATACGACATTTCACATATGCCTAAGTAAATATTGAAATTCACCTGGTTTTTGCTGGGTACTTTTGGAATTACTTTGGTTACAGTTCCTTCAAAATGTTCAATGCTGATATCTTCAAAAATGACAGTTCCTTGAGGCAGCAGTCTAACATCTGTTGCAACTTCTTTACCCTAAAAGCACAAAAATCAGTCAAATACCCACAGAGGAGAGGTAAGGTAACAAACACTTTACAATGAAACTCCTCCACCCTTCTTTTTACAAGTGAATTTGAGAAAACAGACAGTTGTCCAGTTATGCCCAAGGATCCTGTCTTCAGTTTTTACTGGATTTTGTCTTACATTTCTGTCTTTGATTGTGAACTCCACATCATCACCAGGCTGTAAGGTTTCTAGGTCACCTTTAAATTCACTATAGTGAAAGAATATCTCCTTCACGACATCACCCCTCTCAATAAATCCAAAGGCTTCCTAAGAACAGAACAAAGTGTTTCATAAGTTGCTTATTCTCCTAACATACCAAAATTTTACATGTTATCAAACAAAAGACTATGACAGTAATACTAACACAGCAGACTTATGAGTACACACAGCTAACAGAACTACCACAAGAAATATATAAACAAGAAGAGTGTTAGTATCAGACTAGCCATTTAAACCGTTTCACCCCGTTTACACCCACAGCTCCTAACGCCCTAAATATATTGCTTGTAACACTTTTCAGAACAGCATTTCATTTTCACAGGAAACTTTAGAGCTAAAGCATCACTTACTTTCATGGCACAGACTACTCCTTGACAGCGGGCTTGTTTCTTTTTTAACAGCATAATGTTACGAGCACTTACAGCACCAGTACTAGAGGGGAAAAAAGTAAACAAGGCAAACTTGAAATAACTCAAAACTGAAGCAAAAATTAAGATTACATTTCATGTCATTCCAGTTCTGGGACAGGCATGAATTCTGCCCGACTACTAAAACAATGTATGAAGTCAAAAAAGCAACACCAACTTACTGTTTATTTGTATCAATTACAAAGTTTATTTTATCTCCTGTTTCCAGCTGTACATTTCCTTCAACATCCTCTGGGGTATAAGTCAGATAAAATACTTCCTGTAAATTAACATTGATTAATATTACTCTATTTGCAGAATAGTTGTTTCAAAGAAAGATTAACAGTTTTGCTTAATAACAGTATCTGTTATTAAAGAAATTAGTTCAGTGAGAAAATTGAAAATGATCAAACATAGCATGCAAAACTATTCTTTCTTCTACTGTACTGCTTTGATGAGTCTGTAACAGGCAGCTTGAGAGGTTTGTACATGGCCACCTTTAAACATCCATTTCTAAACTTTAGAAGTTCAAGATGAGGATACATCGACATTAAGTAAACCAGCTTCATTAAGTTCTAAAAGAGAAAAAACCTATTTGGCTCTATATAAAGTTCTCCAAAAACATAAGCAAGCTGTCAAATCAACATTTCTGTTTGTAGTAATCACCAAACCATGCTCTTTTTTTGGCCAAGAAATACAGTTCTTTAGCAGCGTCAATTGTCTACATTAAATTGTGCCAAATTTTCTGCTCATAGACTGCAGTGATGGATCAGTGAAGAGTTCAAGTAAAATATGTAAGCTTTACCCCATTACGTTCGTAGCATACACTCCCTGTTGGACTCTGACCCGGGGCAGCTGGAGATTTACTCTCTAAATTGTGAGGAACAGCACACACAACCTACCAGTCAAAAAAAAAAAAAAAATCCATTGCTAGTCATTTCAGGTGCAGCATTGTTGAATACAAAATCTTGGTATTTTCTACTATACACTCAGGGATGCAACTCAATAGGGAACCCCACGCTGCAAAGTTTCAGTCCTACAGAACACCTGCAGACTCTAAGAACTGCCTGGAACGAAGTAAGAGCTCAAGCTGAACATCAGAATGTTTACCAGAACAACGTATTTCAGTGTCACTGTATACTGTATGTATTTAATATGCATGCTTAATGAATCTAGCCTTCCATACTGGAGTAAAGAATGAAACTTATGCACATATTGAAAACAGGCACTAACTTGTCCATTTATTCGTTCTTCAGGTAATATTTCTGGTTTTATCTTGACCAATTTAATAGCAATGGGTTTTCCAGTTCGGCGATCAGAAGACACTTCAAACTCAACATCATCTACAAGACAAACATGATTATAATGTCACAGTTTTATTTAATTTAGATTTTTGGGGGGGTTTTGGTTTGGGGTTGTTTTTCCCAATCACTAAACAGTTACATTTGATAATTCACTGCTTGTAGCCAAACACAAAGTAAAACTCAGGTGCTTTTGTAACATTATTTGCAAATGTTTCTCTGATTATTCTGCTTATTCACTCCTGTTGCCAATGGACTATTCTATTGTAATGGCTCACCCCTCAATAATTCCTTCCCCCTGCACTCTTCACTAGACAGCAGATTTCACACTTCAGTTCACACAACATAACATAGGCCATTAAACGGTTTAGAAACTTCACTGCCACATTAACCAGTAGCATGAAGCGGCAGCCTCCCCATTCTGAAAAGCAAGTGGTCATCTTCAAACACACGGAGTGCGTGAGGTATATTCTTCCAGCCTAAGCACTTGCTTCCATCTCAGTTATACTAGCCTGACCTAACACCGCACCTTTTCCAGAATGGCCACAACCACTGTGAATAGGAGCTGCACAGAGCTGAGGTGCTGTGAAAGTCTCTCATCAGGAGTGGTAGATTATTAATTTAATCGTCCCTTCAGCCTACTAGAAGCAACAGCATGCACCTATTCATGCCACAAGATAAGAATTTTCTGTGGTGAGTGAAAAAGACTGGTCTTCACTCAGGCAAGAAGCTCTTAAAGTTGCTGAATTACCTCCTACTTTGAGCTCCTGTAAGTTGCCATTATACTGTGAACAGTGGAAGAACAGTCTAGCTTGCCGTTCTGAACACTGAATGAATCCGTAAGAGGTCAGCAGTTTTTCTATAACCCCAGTCTCACGCAGCGCTGCCGAAGTACCATTGGGGTACCCGTTGTGTCCATTGTTGTGGAGCAGGTTTGGATCAAAGCTCATCTGTTTAAAAGAAAGTGTAAGGGGCAGGGGAACAACCCCACAACACAAAACCACTCCACTTTAAGCTTCCTTTCCCCATGCCCACATAACTGAGTAACAAACAGAAAGAGCTTGTAAACAAGAGAATTCCAACAATTTTTAAAATAGAGTAAGAAAAACAAAAGAGCCAAGCTTTGTAAAACAGTAATCCTTAAAATGTTGACAGACAACATAAAATATCTAAATAAAACATCTGCTGTTCCAAATTAAACAGGTCATTAGGAAAATACAACAGTTAGGAACCAACAGAATTAGGTTCGCATCTCTGGAGAACATGGACATCCTGGAGAACTCTAGTCTGTCCTCCTCCAAGGCCTGTTGCCAAAAAGAGTCAAAGGCAACCGTGCCTTTGTCTAGGGGAGTCTCAAAAACCTCCAATGGCAGAGGTGCCAGCACCTTTCTGGTTAACTGCTACAGTGCTGCACTGCTCTGCTAGGAAAGACGTCCTTCCCTTGGGTCCAGCCTAAACTGCTCAAGGGACAAAAGTCACAGGAGATGCATCTTCTTTATGCAGTGGATCGTATTTAAAGGACACATTTTCTCCAAGTATCTAACAAAAAAAGTAACTATGCAAAGCTGCTAAGAGTTGAAGACTAGCTCCTGTCAGCATCGCTCCAATATATCAACCCTCATCTTCTGAGGAAGGCAACTCCTAGAACGCACCATACACAACAAAGATGCCCTTGTAGGAAGGCAACGGCTGAAACGTCTGATTTTGAGCCGTCCTGGAGTTTGAAATACTTTTCAAAGATAAACTGGTCTACGAAGTAGGGTGGCTGGAGGAAGGGAAAATTATATATTATTACACCTTATCTCCAGAGAATAATAGGCAAGACCATTCTGAAAGCTCACGAGTGTGACAAACACTGTCTGTACATAATTTACAAAATGGCCACTTCACATCTCTGTTACAAGCTAAATACATAAACACACATAGATCCCTGCCACAAACATTAAGTGACACATTAGAAGTAATACCACTAAAGGTACATCAGATAAAGTTACAAAAATCTACCCAAAAATCAAGTTCAGAATAGTCTATCACCCTGTGGTAATTATCTCTTGCTCAAAGAGTACCATTGCATGATACCATTTGAACAGTTTGATTTTAAAGGAGTATCAGCGGCTTAGCACAAAAAACTCATCATCAATCATCTAAAGCATGACAATGTAAGTTCAGACAAAAAGTAGCATTAAAACCTGCTGCAGCCTCCCCAGGTGCTTGTAAACTGTACTTTAAGAAACTTGTAGTAACAGGCTACAAGCTATTAATGTACAAACAAGACTTGCTTAGACCTACAATATAATGGTTATACACTGGACCATGACAACTACCTGGCTCTGCTGTCCACTGCTAGCAGTTCACTCCCAGCAGCTGACTTTTAACACAGCTGACCTGTCAGCCTACAACAGCAACAAGCCCCACCAATACAAGTACTCAGAGAAAGGAAAAAACCCTGTGCAGCAAGACTGAAAGACAACTAAACAAAGGTTATTTGGAGGAAAAAAAAAGGGGGGGAGGGGATTGGAATCAAAACACTACTGATTCTAGGAGACAAACATTAATGACCATCTCTCTAGGGCTCTAAGCATTCTTAAATAGAACCATATGGCAGGCACTATTAATTTATCATCCTACTACTAAACCAACAGCAAAGAACTGCTAAAAAACCCCCTAACAAAACCACACCCTTCTGCTGTCAACTTGTTTCCTATTAAGTTTAGATATATATGTAACTGTATAACACATGCACCAACCTCGCAGTGATATTCAAATATTGCACTTTCAGTAGTATTAGCCGATTCTTCTGTTTCAGCACAAGTTTCTAAGGATGAAGACTGCTATTGTTAAAAAAAAAGAAAGAAAGAAAGATAGAGAGAAAGAAAGAAAAAAGATAGCAAGCGAATGTGATCTATCAAGCTAATAGAGAATGCAAGTGCTGCTGCTCTGGGCAGTTTCAACACAGCACTGGAGAAAACAAAGACTACTAGCAGCGTTGGGACGGGCTCTTTTGAAGCTGTTGAGTAGGCACAAACTTCTTGTTTCAGATCAAGCCTTGTATCTTCAGTGTAAGTTTCCTCTCTCTTCTTTGGTCTTGAGTTGTTGTTACAATGTGGTATATTCTTTTCCTGATCTGAACTTGAAGCAGCAGTTTCAGGTGGTAAACTCTATTCTGTTCCACTTCATACTGGAGAAAGGAAAAAGACACACTAATTACCACTTGCAAAGCACTTATCTATCAGTGGTAGGTATTCCTACAAACACATACCTTTCCTCTATCCTAATACTGTCGGTCCAATCCACGCTAGGAACAACTGTTTTACAAATATATCTGGCACTCCCATCTTCAGTTTTGTTTTCCAAGGAACTCTACCTCCATGCCAGTGATTGGGTATTTCCAATCTTAAACTTTTAGACGTTGTTAGGCATTTCAGGAAAGGGCCTGGTTTATAGTATTAAAACAGCAACTTCATTTTGGTGAATAGCAGCATCATTTAATGCAAATCTCAGACCTCCTATCAATAACTTTATATGGGTGCTGTTGCACAATTTAATTAGTAAGTGCTTACACAGACCTTCAGAGTAGCAATTAAATGTAGAGAGGGGAGGGGGGATTAGAACTTCCATAATTTTTGTTCCAAAAGGCAAGCCAAGGACTAGCCATACCCAAAGCACTAATAGCTTTGTATAAAAATAAACTTCTCAATTATACATACAGATGCTGTCTGCCTTTCTACACAGACCATATGCACCCTGGCATAGCATGTAAAATAACTGCAGAGCCCTGCTCTGGACTTCCTAAGTTCGTGTTTGCAAAATGTTGATTACCTGTAGGTACTATCTGTGTACCCAAGAGAAGCCTCTCTGCAACAGTAACTAGATAATAACTCTCCTAAAGTTTTCCATTCCCACTTTGTGTTCTCATGAGAAAGCTGTTTAGACAAACTCCCACCTACCACATCAAATTGAAACCCTACAGAAACAGAAGCCTCTTCTGAAAAGAAAAAAAGAAAAAAATCCAGTTTTGATTTGAATTTGTTGCTTACTCCGTAGATACAGGGGGGAAAAAAAAGGGGGATGAGATTTTTGTGGACAAAAGCTGCTAAGAAGGAACACAGCTATGAACCTATGGATAAACTAGCATGTTATGCAGTAATCTAAAGGTATGAAACATCAGAGCACATCTCTTCCCAGTCCCACACCAAATCAGCAAAAATATGGACAAAGCCTTTTTCTCCACTGTAGCAGGAAAGCAAATTTCACGATTTACACCGAGTCTGAATTCCCTTCAGTGAACTTGAGTCAGCTTAAGTTGAACACAAAGACATTCGGCTCTTGTCACAGTGAAAATGGTGACTGCAGTCACCAAGAACTGTAAACTCCAAAAACACATCATGGCTGTAGGCAAACTCATCACCCAGTTTCCACAGAAGTTTGTATTTCAATGACTTCTCCTCCAGATGAGGCATCTTCCTCTAGCCACCACTCTGAAAAAACTGTTGGCGGAAGTCAGTTTTCTTGTCAGATCATTACATGTACATGAGTCAGACTAAATAATAAACTGGGTGAGTGCAGTACAAATCTGGTATGAAAGCTTTGCAGTGAAAGATTCAATTATAAAAAAATATAAATCAGAAGACAAAGCTATTGCAAAAATAACAGGACCACTAGACTTCTCACGTACAGGCAACCATTACCACAGTCTCTTTCAGGATAGTATTTTTCGGACAGTGTTTCAGATCTCAGATGAGCATCCCCCCATCCGAGTTCAGGAAAATCACAGCAGGCATACGCTGTATCACGGGAACTTCACAAAGACACTTAGAATCCTCTTACTCCTTGTACTTTTCTCTCATCTAATTAGACTAATATTACTAGAGCCCTACTAGAGCTGTAACTTGTACAATATTCTCATTTTTCTGAGCATAGAATAAATTACATTTTTATAGAATAATCAACACACCTCTTCTGCCCAAAGATGAGTAAAACTAATTTTGTCAGGTAATGAGACAAGGCATAAGCTTTTCCCTTAAAGGCCAGTTCAATTTGATAACAAGATTGGTTTACTACACTTAAGTTATTAAAAAAAATAAAGGGATGGTCATGAAGCAAGCATAGCTCAAGTAAAAAAAAAAAATCTCACGTGTGTCTTAAATTCTTTACTTTTTAATTCAGCTACTATAAATGCTCCTTCAAAGAGTAAACACCCTAAGCAGCTACCCAACCCCCAATTCACACTGGATTCTGCTTTTGTATATTTACAGCTGAAAGGATTAATGCAAAGACAGAAGAAGATGTAAAAGTCCTGTTCTTGAAGTCTTGCAGGTGCAAATTTTGCTAAGTGGCAGTAAGCCACATGACGCTGTTTGCCATCTACCTGGCAGAACATAACTAACAGCACAACCTGCTGGATTACAAGCAGTGTTTTGTTTCCCATTTTCTTCACAAAAGAGATAATCGCAAGAACATGGACTGGTACGTGTTCTTCTAGAAATAGACATCTCCTACATGACTAAAATAAAATTCAATAAAAATAAAGCTTTATATTTCTGTACGCATACACAACACAGGTATAAGAAACCTGGAGACAACACGATTCTGTATCTTTTCTGATGAATACTGGAAAGCAGTACTGAACAGCAGCTCTTGAGCACCCCAAACCACAAATGACAGCTAAGACATTTACCAGGTTAGCAAAGTCACTTTTACATCAGAAAAAGCACAACTCTGGGGGAAAAAAAAAAAGTTAAAGAACTTCCAAGGGCATCTACAAAAGCATGTACGCATATAGAAAAATTAAAAAAAATTATCATAAAACCAAAGTCCCGTTTTCTCCTAACGGGTCTAGAGTCTGGGGAGAGCCCTGTGCTTGTTATGACACAGACAACAGAAAATTGGACTCAGACCAGTAGAGGCTCGTCGCAGGCCTTCAGGAGGGGCCTGCGGCACGGCAAGCTCCGAGGCCCGGCGCGGCCCTCCCGGCAGCCTTCTTCACTGCGCTGCAGCAAG
>NW_010430496.1:0-787 GCF_000710305.1 Buceros rhinoceros silvestris
GCCAGAAGAAGAGTGTGGTGGCTTTGGAGACCAAAAATTTAAGGAGGGGGGGGTGACCTCCGCCGTGACAGGGAGAGGCAAGGAGGTCCCCGGGGTTTGGGGGCAGGTGGGACAGAGGGAGCAGAGGACACGTGTCCACCTCCAGCGTCACGAAGGGCAGGGAGTGGGTGGGGAGGAGCAACGAGTGGGTGGTTGAGGGTCGGGAGTGGAAGGGGAGGGTCAAGGTGGAGGTCATGAAGGGCAGCGAATGGCTTGTAAGGTCACCACATGGGTCAGGAGAGCCACCAAGAGGTTGCGAAGGCCAACAGGAGGGTTGTGAAGGCCAGCGAGTTGGTCAGGAGACCCATGAAAGGTCCTTGGTCCCACAAAAGGTCAAGGGGTGGAAGGAGAAGGCCAGGGGGTGGAAGGAGAAGGCCAGGAGAGGACCCACAAAAGGTTGTGAAGGCCAACAAGTGGGTCATGAAGGTCAACAAGAGGTTGTAGGTCCAACAGATGGATCATGAAGGCCACCAAGTGGGTCAGGAGACCCACCAATAGGTTGTGAAGGCCAACGAGTGGACCGTAAGGGCCAACCAAAGGGCTGTAGGTCCAGCAGCTGGGTCACGTGAGCCAACAAGCGGGTCAGAAGGCCAACACACGGTTCATCCCTGGCTGTGTGACCTCTTGCAGCCTTCAAGTCCTCCCCGTGGTCCTCACCTTCTGGGAGGCGGAGCCGTAGTAGGCCACGTGGTCCCAGGTGGCCACGAAAGCCCAAGTGGCGGTGTAGGGGAAGGTGGGGGAGTCCACG
>NW_010430496.1:836-1239 GCF_000710305.1 Buceros rhinoceros silvestris
TTCTTCGCCTTCTGGGAGGCGGAGCCGTAGTAGGCCACGTGGTCCCAGGTGGCCACGAAAGCCCAGGTGGCGGTGTAGGGGACGGTGGGGAAGTACTGGTTGATGTCCTGGGTGACGCGGGCCAGCAGCTTGGGCTCGGTGATCTCCCGGTAGAAGACGTCCCCCCCCAGCACGTTGTTCACGTCCGCCCAGAAGGGGGCCACGAAGGGGCGTCCGTCGGCCAGGGGAAAGGGCTCGGGCGTGTATTGGCTGACCCGCATGTCGAAGGAGATGACGCCGTTGTTGTTGACCTGCAGGAGACACCAGGAGAACGTCTGTGGGGGCCCATCACCGGGGTCACCTCCTTGGTGGTGGTGCCTTGGAGATGGACAACAGGAGTGAGGGGCGTCTCCAGGACCCCGCC
>NW_010430496.1:1688-2093 GCF_000710305.1 Buceros rhinoceros silvestris
GGAGACGGGGTACCGTGAGGCGTTGGGGCTTTTTGCTGAAGAAGGTGAAGGGCGTGGCCAAGGTGACCTTCCTGGAGGTCCCATCATCCAGCTTGGGGTTCTTCTGGTCCTTCTGGGCCAGCCCATAGGGGTAGAGCAGGGAACCTGCAGGAGAAGACAGCGATTGGTGGACAACCCCAAGCCCCTCCCACCCCTGTTTTGGGGTGAAACCAGGCGGGTTTGGGCGTCCCGAGGTTCGCTGGGGACGGGGTTGTCTTCTCCTGGGGCATCCAAGGGCAGGGGGAGGAAGTTGGGACATCTGGTGTCCCACCACCCGTTTTGGGTGGAAATCTCCCCAAACGGAGGGTGGGCCTTCTCCCCCCCCAACCTGCCCCAACACCCACCTTTGTCTCGTTCCGATTGGAC
>NW_010430496.1:2486-3326 GCF_000710305.1 Buceros rhinoceros silvestris
CCCCCTTCCCACCCGCGTTTGCCCCGTTACGTGGGCGGGAGGGGGAATCTTTGGCCCGTTTCGGTTCGAAGAATCCGTGCCCTTCGTCAGACTCGAGGAGGAATTTGAAATTTTAAAATCTGCGGCAGTTTTTCTACAGTTATTACGGAGGAAAATCGAATTTTGGGCGGTTTGAACCCCCGATTGGTTCCATTTTGGCCCAAATTGGCCCCCGGGGTCTGGTCCCCGCCAGCCCCAGCCCAAAACCAGCCGTAAATCAGAGCGTTTGGGGTAAAAAAACACCATTTAGGTGTTTTCCTGGTTGGCAAGAGGGAAACTGAGGCAGGATGGGGCCATTTGGGTCAAATAAACACGAACAGGGAGCGGCCGGATCCTCCGCCGGGTCCGAGGAGCTTTTCCTGCTCCGTTCGGGCGGGTTCAAGGGCTTCGGGGAGAGCAGCACGATTTCAGCTCAAATTTATCAATTTAACCTAATTCACACAATTTACAGCCAAATTTACACAATTTCTGCTTGAATTCATCGAGTTAAACTCAAATTTACGTAATTTAAACTCAAATTTCTGCCATTTCAGCTCAGATTTATCAGTTTAAGCCCAAATTTGCAAAATTTAAGATCGAAAATGCACAATTTAAGTTCAAATATATCAATTTAAGATCAAATTCACACAATTCAAGCTCAAATTTTCCCATTTCACCCCAAATTTCCTTATTTCGCCATGAATTTCCTCATTTCCCCCTGAATTTCCCCCCAATTCTCCCTATTTCACCCCAAGTCTCCCCATTTTCCCCCAAATTCTCCCCATTTCCCCCAAATTTCCAAATTTCACCCCGAATTCTCCC
>NW_010430496.1:3513-3755 GCF_000710305.1 Buceros rhinoceros silvestris
CCCAGATTCTCCCCATTTCCCCCAATTTACCCCATTTCCCCCCAAATTTTTCCCCAAATTTTCCCAATTTAAACCAAATTTCCCCCAAATTTCCCTATTTTCCCCCAATTTCCCTATTTCCTCCCCGATTTTCCCCCAAATTCTCTCTATTTCACCCCAGATTTCCCCGTTTCCCCCCAATTTTCACATTTCACCCCAAATTCTCCTCCCAAATCCCCCCAGTTCCCCCCCAGTTCTCCCCG
>NW_010430497.1:0-2097 GCF_000710305.1 Buceros rhinoceros silvestris
ATGCCGCAACGGGGCCATGCCGCAACGGGGCCGTGCGGGCGGGCATCGCTCGCATCGGGCTAACGTGTCGGGGATCTTGGGCTGCGTGTGGGTTTTTGCTCCGTGGGGTTTTTTTAACTTTGACAATAAAAGCGCTGGCCGTCGTTCGGTTTTCCCAAAACGGCTAAATGTAACCGAGTCACAGCGATCAACGCCTAATTTTTTTTATTTTTCTTGGCCGTGAGATGTTTCGGATTCCCCGGGGGCTGGGGGAAGGTCTAGTGCATCCCGAGTTTGTGACGTTTTGCGTTTCCGTGTGTTTGTGCCTGTGTGTGCCGGCAGATAATCCCTCTATCCTGGAAGAATGGTGAAACTGGGGAATAATTTCAGCGAGAAGAGCACAAAGCAGCCCCTTTTGGAGGATGGGTTTGACACCATCCCCCTGATCACACCCCTGGATGTCAATCAGCTCCAGTTCCCACCTCCTGATAAGGTACAGTAGGCTTTAGTTTCCACCCTGGAGAATCACACCCAAATCTCGGGCAAATAACAAAAGAATAGGTTACCTGTAACAAGCGGCTTAGAAATGTCAAGAAATACGGGGTGTTTTAAGGCACGCTCATTCCCTCTGGGGAAAAAACCTCACAGTTAAGGTGATGAAAATCCAGTAGCAGTGATTTGCATTAAAAAACGGTGGGAAATGTAAGCAACAAGCATTTAGAGATTTCAGTGCTGCTGCATGAAATGTATAATTATCCAAATGCAAGATGCTCTGTCCTGTATTGTCGTTGCCCTCCCTATTCTGTACCTTTCTGTTTTGTATCTGGAAGGTACTGTGTATTCTCTGTGAAGGATATGAATTTTCTCTGTCCAGAAAAAAGCCCCACTAATGGGGGCTAAAGCACTGCTGTACGTGTCTGCAAGATGTACGTGGGTAGACTGGCTAGAGAGAAAGAACTTCCATGTTCTTTCTTTGCTTCAGTAGGAAATTAACGCTAGCCCCAGGCAAGCTGAAATAACGAGATAAGAACAAGCCACCGAGTTTTCTCCTTGGCAACTTACTTGGTTCAGAACCCTCCAGATAGGTGATTCACATGCTGTGTTGCTGGAAGGGAGCAATCCAACAAGCTGCTCATGGGTTAGAAGGGAAATGTGCATCCTGGATTCCTTGTTACATGGTTTGATTACCAAGAATTTGATTTTAAGGGTTTAAGAAGGTGATGTAAATATGTTTGCTCTCCTCTCAGTAAAGAATCCAATTAAGTGTCACTACGGGGAAGGCATAGAGTAGTAGGATACTTTTCCAGATATTTCAATATTCTGTTTGCCAGTCCTTGAAAAACAGAAAATTTAACTGGGAAGTGGTCAGCAATATCTTCATGCTGATTTTTATTCTTGGTGTTGTGTCTTCCTCAAGCTCAATTCTGCTTTTAGATAAACTGATAGCTCTACATTCCTCATAGCTCAAAAAAAATTCACATATTCTTATCTTGGGATAAAAAAATTTATCTTGTAAAATTTGCCTCAGTAGGTTGTTTTTTGCTTGTAGGCAATGTAAAGAAATTTGTGACCTCCATTATAATTGCTATCAGCATCATTCTGCGTTGTGTGCGGTGACCAGTTGGCAGGCACTAACGCAATAAGCTGTAACAGCTGTTAGAGAGCCTGAGGGTCCGTTTTCTGCCCTTGGTTACGTGGGTGTAAATCTTGTAACTGAGGACAAAATTGCACCCTAAGGCTTTAAACAAGTTAAGTCTTACTGTGTCTGCCAACTGGTGACTGGATATAGCCGATTACCAAGAACCAGTGTCCAAAGGAATTTGTTAGTTACTGCACTGCTAAGCAGAAGTCTGGATAAGGGACATCTATGGTAATAGGTTTAACCTGAGCAGAGCCTCTGTAATGAACTCAGGAGGTTCTGTGCCAGCCTGATTGTTCCTGCTAGAACTACCACCTTCATGGCGTCTGCCCTGAGTGAAAGCTAATGTACAGCTAGGCTGGAAGCTTAAATAAAGGAATATTTCACTGGCTCTTCTACTGTTTCCACTTATTTATATATTAGCTTTCCTTTCCTTTTGCAGACCTGGGGGGGGGGGGGGAAAAAAAATGGTCTTTTTT
>NW_010430497.1:2142-6415 GCF_000710305.1 Buceros rhinoceros silvestris
TCCTTGTCTTTGGCGCCCCGGGGGGGGGGGGGAAATAAAAATGTGCCTTTATTGATCCTACTGGTTTCCTTGTGTAACTGCCTGGTTAGTCATGTCATTGTCTCTCTGTACTGGTGGCTACAGACTCAAAGGCAGTAGTAGAGCAACTGATGTGGAAAAAAGAAACAGTATTAAGTCAAGATCGACACACAGACTAAATTCTGAAGTACGAAGACACTCGTGTATAATGAATAGGAGTACACACTTCATATATCTATGCTTATTATTCCCTTACAAGGCTCCAGTATGGCAGTGAAGCATAACTTCTTGAACAGTAGTGACTATAGCACTAAGGATTTGATGATTTTGACAGCTTCTAAATTAAAGGGATGAACTGATTTAAATTCATATTTAGGTATGTTAAACAAAAGAAGACATTACATAACCAAGCAGATAGAACTGTACATTCAGTGTCAGCTGAATGTGATTTGAGTTGCCTGAGATTATGCAACATAAAGGGGGGAGGAAAGGAAGTAAAAGCTTGCCAAAAATCCTCAGTTTACTTTCATGATGCTGTTGGGCAGCTGTAAAGTTAAATAGTTAATAATTATTGTCTTATTAATCATAGCTGAAGATGGGTAAAGTAGGTTTCTAAACCTGTGTCCTGCACATATGTATACTGCTTTAAGTGTCTAGTAAGCTTTTGTGGTACTGAGTCTAGGTACAGTTACACATTTTAGATACTATTTTCAGGGAAGTGAGGAGAGGGGAACCAAAAGCTTTTAATTTCCATGATGCCTGACTACCTGTAAACATCACAGTATTATTTTCAGAATAATGTAGTTGCTGTCAATACTGCAGGCTGCTCTAAAGATAGAATCCTGTTCTAAAAATCTTAGATTCTAGATAGTCTTTGTAACCATAGAGAAAATTGAGCAAAACATAATGGCACTGTCAGTGTGATAAACTGCACCCTATATTGAGAGCGAAACTTTGAATAAGATCCTGAAAAATTGTAGAAAACAAAAATGAGGCAAATAGGTTAGGTACGTGAAAATTACGTACAATTAGAATGCCTTGGAGAGCATTAGAGGTATGACTGACGTAATGAATATTTCAGGAATACAGGTAAGGTGCTAAATTGTGTAGCTTGGGGCAGTAGCTCACAGCAAGGAATAAGCCGAAGTTTAAAGAGCCTTGGATTTCAAGAAATCTCATTAACACAAGGGTTTGTGTGCATATTGCTGCTTGCAGCTGATAATTTAAAAGTTGGATGTTAAAAATAAGCATGTGAAGAGCTATAGTCTAACACATAGTGAATAGCAACTAGATGGGTCATTTCACTCTTCTAAACTCAAAATGCTCCCGTCAAAGACCATGGCTACTGGTGGCATCATCATTTGCTAGATTTCCGTGGGCAGTCTTCAATAACTGTCTCATCCTGTTGGTCTCCGGTTTGAAATTCCATTAATGGGATCTCCTGAACCAAATGGAGGTGGCTGTTTTCAAACTCTGCAAAGTGGGAAGCTTCATGATTTGCATTTGAACTAAGTAGATGCTTGCCTAGTATAGCAGCACAGTACCACCATAGCTGAAAAAATTGAATGTTTGTGAAACTGTTGCATAACCAGTCTTCTGTAGGTCCATCAAATCTACTCTAAGTGATAATTTTTTTGATTGCTCTAACAGGAAAAACAGCTAACAACATAGAGCTTCCATAGAAGAATTACACAAAGTGAGGGGAAAAAAATAATTGTGCCAGATGTACTTATAAGCAGGCAAAAGAAGAGTCAGTGAATAAGTGAGATTCTTGTGACTAGTTTCAGCTGACAGATTTGTTTTGTTTTTTTTTTTTAAAGGTTGTGGTCAAAACAAAAACAGAATATGAACCTGATCGCAAAAAGGGAAAGTTCCGTACTCCTAAAATAGCTGAATTCACAATCAGCATCACTGAAGGGGTTTCAGAGAGATTTAAGGTAAGCAGTGCTATCTGAAGATGTTCATGACTCAGTTGTCCTCACAGAAGGGCCTAAACTAAATTGCTGATCATCATCAAAACTGGCTATAACTAACAGAATGTTGTGGGTATAGCTGGACATAAGAAAAATAAATGTTAAAATAGTTCAGTATTTAGCAGTTAGAAGCAAAAGCAAATGATGCATCATAATTGCCTGTAATCCCTCACTGGCCAATCAGTTCTGAAGGCACTTCTGTCAGTACATGGGTTTTAGAACGTGGCTGCCCTGAGTGTATGTGGGCTGCATGCAGGTAGCTCTCATGGCATGGATAAAGCTCCTGTTGAAGTATGAGAACCACAAGAGTGTGTGTTTTCTTTTTGGCTTCTTATTTTTCATTGTGGCCAAACCATTCTCTTAAAAGCACTGTCAGTCCGTTATGTATTTCTTTATAGCTAAATGTATGACGTGGTATATGTGCCTGAGCTGCCAGAGCTCTCTGCTATCAGTTTTCCTGGTCCAGTTGTATCTTGCAGCTTGGTGATGACTGTTACTGGCAGATGGCAGTTCAGCAAGAATCTGACTCAGATTTACTCTTTAGTGTCCACACCCTTATTACTCCCTTCAGTAGTTCCAGAGGAAAGCTGAACGCTTAACTGGTACAAGGACTGAATTACCTTTCCTCCCTCTCACTGGAGGATAGGTTTTCTCGCTCTGTGTAAGTAAAGAAAAGCAACAAAGTTGTCACTTCAGCTCATGCTTTCCTACCTATTTTCTTAACAAAGGAGAACTACAACTTTTCAGAGCTGCTAGTTTGGCATCTTACCCAAGGATGCCAAGGCATTTTTAAACAGTAGGCCACCACGCTGTTCAGTGCATGTGTACAAAGACATTTGGAAAGCCTAATGTTTATTATGAGGGAAAAATACAGAGTTATGGTACAGATGTGGATTCTCTTTACGTTGCACATTTCAAACCAATGTTTGCATTGTAGGAATTTCAGGAAACACCCTAAGGTTCTAGCTGTGTTGTGCCTCACCAGTGGTTCTAACAGCTGCCCAGGCCCAAGCCTGCCTTCAGAAGTGTATGTACAGCTCTCTGGAATGGGAGCATGCTGAACAAAGTGAAGATTTGAGGAGGGGTTACACACTTTAGGCTACATTTACAAAGGACCTTTGCAGAGTGTTGTCAGGACAGATGCTTTAAGAACAGGTCACCTGGTGGAGTCTTCAGCCATACAGTGAAGCATGTAGGTTCCCAGGAAACTGGGTGGCAGAAGCACCCCAGGTAGCTAATAAGAGATGTTACGGGGTGTGGCAGGGATTTACTAAGGAGGTGAGAAACCTAGTTCCGGTTTTTCTATTCACTGATTAGGAGCAAGGACATCCCATCTCTCCAGGAAAATGCTACATTCTGACTAATGTTCTCTCTTTCTCCTCCTGGCACTGTAGTACCAGTCCTTGAGAGTAATTCACTGCTTCTCAGGTGAGGGTGTGCTTACTATATTGTTGGGCAAGATGCAGATGGACAGATCAGAACAAGGAGGGCTTATGTCTGGCTGTCCTTTGTGCATGTCCCGGTCACGCTAAGGCCATCTGAAAATCCTTACTACAGTGTAGGAGAAAAGGGGGGAAAGTGTTTAGTTTGAGTACCCTGCTAGGACTTCGGTTTCGAGCAACTGAGCAGGATCTGTGCCTGAGGAATTTTGCACTTACTCACTAGCTGTGGGGACTAAGGGATTTCATCACTCAAACATTGAAGTGTAGGTAAGGAAGGGTTTTAAATATCTTCATTGCTTCTAAATGTTTTGTGCATCCCTTTGTAGATCTGGGTTCTTTCTGTCTTTGTTGGGAGAGCTGAGCAAATGAGATTTCGCTGAACGACAAATAGCTTGTGCTGTTGGATAATCTTCTAATTTGTATAGCTGAACAGTTAGAAGCCTGAGCATTTTTGCATTGCGTTTTTATATACCTCTGCTGGTATACTTACAATACCTTTCAGATATTACTTCATGATGATCACTCTGGGATTAATCTCATACTACAAAGTTGCTAGGTTTTGCTGCTAGGTAACTACTGCATCAGAGAGAGGTTTCAGTAAGATTTGGTATCTCTTGGGAATTGCAGGGTGATTCACACTGTGGCTGTAAGTCTAGGCTTCTAAAGAAGAGTGTGGGGGTTGATCAATTAGGAAGAGGGTGGCTCAGTTAATGGAAAACAGTAGTTCCACACAGAACGTTCAGGTCTTAAAAATGCCCCTTACGCTCTATATAACAGTTTTAAAATTGAGTTATACTGCTGGCAACATTTTAAAAAGAACTAACTGGTCCTCCAGCAGGA
>NW_010430497.1:6514-14652 GCF_000710305.1 Buceros rhinoceros silvestris
CAGGAATGATTGTCATATTCACTACTCCCAGAAGTAAATATTACATGAATAATTGAAGAAATTTCATAAATATGTAGATGAAAAGTACTGATTGTGTGAGATTTTTCTCCTGGGTCCTTATTAATTGTGAACCATCATGTTAACTGCTGCTGTTGATTCTGAGCGAACAAAAAGATATTTGTTGGAAAATTAAATATTTGCTATAATTATGAAATGCATTACTTAACTGGTGGAATATTGACTTTGGCTTGTTAAAAGTTGATGGCTTGATAAAAGCTTCGGATGCTGTTTTACTGACTTTAATACTCTACATCACCAGTGCATCATAAGCTTGCCACAAGTCACAGCCCAAATGTTGTGCTAAAAATAAAAAAAGTCACTCACATTTACAAATAATTCACACTTGTTTCTAAGATGTACTTCTTAACTAAGGACAAAGCAGATTGCATTTTTGGGATTCAGCAGTGCAGATCATCTAAAGCTGTTCTTCAGATATTATGCATTATAACAAATTAAGGAACTCTGTCATGTGCATATGTCATGTAGATCATTTGGTGTTTTAGCAGTTGGATGAATAAGAAAGTATAAAAATGTATTTTCTGCATTCAGTCCACATTATCACAGTTATTACCCCAGAGCTGAGAATGATTACAAAGAAAACTGCAAGTATAGTTTTTCAAATCAGAATCTGTCAGAAGAATGTGAAGACTTGTGATTTTGAGAAGCCTGTTGTCTTCATTTAGTTTTATGGCACTAACCACACCAAGGAAGATGGATTTTTCACTGAAGATTATTTTTCATTGAGAAATAGAAGTCTTGTTTTTGTTCTTTGAACAGTGTAGGCTAATGTGGGGAGTTGGTCCCTCACATCTGGAAAGCAACTTTGAACAAGGCGGATTTTTCTCAACTTAAATTGTCCTCTGTACAGAAAAACACAAGAAGACTGGAGATGTCATTTCAAAGGAGTCTTATGAATCAGGACGTAAGAGGAAGCTATTGCAGGAGAAAATTGATGGTGTAGGTTACCCAAGGCCAAGCCTCTGCCTCCCCCGTTGACAGAGCAGCGTTTTTACAAACTCCAGTTGGATTTTGTAACGGGATGTCTGTTCTGGCACCCATTGAATTGGGCCACAATTGACAGTTGTGCACAAACACACCAATTTAAAAACATGTCTGTGGTATCAAAGCATGAGGTTGGTTGGTGTTTTTTTTTTCTTTGGGGAAACCTGAATAAAGAACATTCAGAAGTATTTTGAAAGGAAACACTTATGTTTCCCCATAAATTTCAAGCCCTTAAATAAAGCCAGGCTGTGGAATGCCTTCAGCCATTTGATTCTGTTCAAAGGCAATTCAATTCTTCAGACTTTATCCTTGACATCTCTACATACATTTAACTGCAGAGCCAAAGCCTCAAGCTTGTTTCCTTGTGTAAGACCATATGGTACAAGCCATGTACTCTCAAGTAGCAAGCAGTTGTTGAAGTCTCTGCGTGAGGTTATGGAAGATGAATCAAGGCTTCCTTTCAGAATCAGTTCTGGCAGTTTTGCCTGGTCATTTCCAGACTGAAAAAATGTGGGCAACATACATGTAGGTATTCCATTTTTGATCTGTCTTAAAGGGGCATCCTTGAAAACATGCTTCTGCCTCATGACTTTTTACCTATTCTTGTAATACCAATGATGATTATTGCTGCAAAAATAATCGGAGACAAGAAAAATACTTCCCTTTTTGTTTCTGTGTGGTTACTCTGTGTTGAGTAGCTCTTCGCTCCCACTTAGAATTCTGTTAGGTGCAGGTGATGTCAGCTGCTTCCTGAACAGGATGTCACTTCCTTAGTGTATTCTGTGTCTGTCATTTGGTGCTGGAAGAGTGACAGGTACTTACTGCCATGAGTGGTTCTGTTTTCTTCAGTGGAACTACTCACAGGATTGAAGTTGCTCACAAGTATAAGCGTTTGGCAGGCTTTGAATTCTTCCCTTATTACTTCAAGCACGAAAAATAAAAGATTCTTCTAATGGAGCTGCTATTTTAAAACAATTGATGTAAGTAAAAGCACTGCATGGCAACTGTCATTTTCCCTTTTTTAAAATCTTTGATAGTTCTCTGATATGACATTGACAATCCTTCTGCTAAATTTTTTGGCTAAAAGGAGTTCTTTTGCAGTCAGAGCTGGAAGATTTAAGTAAAGTGGATGTCTAAGAGCAGCTCCCTTGCTCTAAGTCAGATGTCCTCTGCCATTGTATCCATTAGAAATCCTTTTCCTGGAGCAGAACCAGTGACACTGGTGACACAGAAAATGTTTTTCGGTCTGTCCAGATGCAACACTGACACAGCCTTTTCTCTCCTGTAGTAACTTGTTACAGCCTTTCTCCTGGCCTTAGTCATATCTTCTCAGTTTTGTATGGGAAGGTTATAAGGTTCTCATCTCAGGGCCACAGGGTTTTTTGAACCGCTTCCTCAGACGTCCGTAGTTAAACTAATACATGGTGCCATGTGATGGAAGACGGTGGGAATGCTGTCATGAGTCGATGTGTCAAGCTGCAGTGCTAGACTCTCAAGGCCAGTGCCTTTTTAACCTGCTTTTGTCTAACAGTATCTCCCTTGGGTTTCATTGATCAGCTCCCTTGCAGGCTGGTGCTGTTTTGCACTGTCGCTGTTGATAGGCGCTGGGTCTGTAGATTCCTTTCAGTTACTGTCCTTCATGAATCTATCTGCCTTTCTTGCTGCTACTCCCAGTCATCTCCAGGTAAGCTCCCAGCCAGTTCTCTCTTCCTCTTCGTCCTCTCTGTTTGAGAAGGAGAGTATTCTGATTTCTCCTGCCTTTTCTGAACAGTCTGCCCCAAAAATGCTCTTTGAGCACAAAGGTTTGATGGGAATGTTCTGGTGAAGAAGTTGAGTTTAATAGGTCGATACCAGTTATATAGGTAAACATGACTTTTCTGAAATGAGGCACCTGGTTGTCTTTTGCATCACTGGTCATCTTGTATATGTATGTATATTCCAATTGCAAGTGGAAAATTATACCGTTTGTTCTGTATAATTTGGATTGCTCTATCAATGAGTATAAGTCGAATGTTGCATGTACAGATGTGAATATTCCCTCTTTTTCTTCCATGTTGCATTTACTTCAAATTGTACATTTCTTAATCCTTAAGTGCATTGTTTCAGGCACAGTTTTCATGTAAACTTCTAGGGGCAGGCCCAGAATGTAATTTTGGGAGAGGAGGAGTGCTAGGGAAAGCGGAGAGTTGATTTCAGTGTTCTCTGACGTGTTGCTAGAGCGCATTGTGCAGCTCAAGAAGCAGGATTTTAGTGGAGAGAGGTGAAATGGAGGTCACAGCCATTTGCAGGGAAGTCAGAGTGGTGTTTTACAAATTTTATTCTGTGCAATGTAGCCAGACGCAATCTATTGTAATTACAGTCTGCCTGCCTAAAATTCTCTTGTAATTCAAATTGGATGGCAATAATCTTAATTTCCTGTCCTGAATGGTTGTGCAGAGTTGCTGTATTTCATCCCAGAAGACTTTGCATTTCACTGGTGAGCAGAGCATAAATTAGTTATGATTCATGTCTTACGAAAGATGTTCTGTAAATGCATGTCTTCACCTTTTTTGTTTGGTGCTAGCACCAAGTCTGTGCTGAGCCGTAAAAGTTGTGGTCCCAAGAGGCTGCAGTTGAAATAGGTAATGCATAGGTGTAGAGCAGAGATGATATGTGACCAAGCACCAGTGATTGAGCAGTGAAAATTACTGCATGTCTTGCTAGTTACACTTTAGTTCCACTTCTCCAAGGTGGGTTTGTGTTCTGGAAGATGCGTGACTGAAGGAAAAGCATGAAGGAAGGCAGTTCAAAGCAGTGCGGTAAGAGCAGATTAATGAAATAATTTCAGGCAAGAGGAGGAGGCACGACAAGAAAGATGGAGGTGAAGGCAGAGGAAAACAGGATGGCACCCATGCTCTAGCACAACCGTGGGATACAGGGAAAATGGAAGGCGATAGAGCTAAGAAGAGTAAAAGGGCCAGACTTGTGCATGCCTTGAAACATGGCGTGTCGTATGTTCAGAAAGGGAGTGGAGCCAGGAAAGGGTGTGAAGAGAAGTAGGCACAGTTGGTGCAATTCATGAATTTTGCTGTAATATTCCAGCTTGATTAAAGAGAGAGCACAATAAGCATTAGCAAAGTGAGGATGGAGGAGACTGCGGTAGCCAGGCAGAGGCAACACAGCTTGCAGTGTTCTACAGCTGTAGCAAAGCAGAGTGGACTGATGAGAAAGATCTAGCAGATCTTGATGGTAAGGCCTTATGAGCTGTTTACATCTTAGTTTAGTTGTCAGACCTGGTGAGTTTAATTTGTTCAGCTAAATGCTGAGAGTCTGAAGATAGTCTTTTTTTCTGTGGGTACACATAGTTCATTCATTACTCATCTCTCATTTCAATTACTGTAATGGCTTCTACCTAGATGTTGTCCTTCTGCTCTTCACTTACAATCTATTAAAAAACGTGCCACATGCATAATATCTTGTCATCTTTTCTGTTCACTTGGTTTTTCTGCCAGATCTCCTTAAAACCAACTTTAAAGGACATTCTTGGGATGAAAACGAAACCACATTTTGAGTTCCTAGTTAAAAGAAACAGTTGTTTGTGCTATCTTGTAGTTATTTCATGAAAAGTATTTTAAAAGCCTCTTGTGGTGTGACAGTGGAGTTCTGCAGGATGTGCCTGGCAGTGAATGATCATAGTAATTCAAAAGACGTTTGCTCCCACCATGCACTCAGCCAGCTGGCTACCACAAGGGGAAGAGAGTCAAGATTTCCTTCCAGAAGAGAGGGAGTGGTGCTTCCACATGCATTGTATTCTCTCCTACTGTGAGCAGAGGAGGAAGGCAAGTTGCTGCTAGTGCCTTTGTAGGAAGAAGAGAATTAACATTTCTTCAGTTATAGTGTAGCATTGTCTTGGGTTCAGGCTGGGCCACCCACTAGATGAATGTCAGATGAATGTTAACCCCTCTCCCTTCCCAAAGGGGAAGAGAAAGAGAGTGAAGGAGAGAGAGTTACAGATTGAAAAAGAAAAACAAAACAGCCTTAAAATTATAACAATATGGAACATCGTGGGCAGGCAGGGGGGAAGTCCCAGACTGGACTTGGCAGCCGCCGGGAACCAGATTCAAGAACTGGATTCAGGAAGGGGATTCAAGAATACGCAGACTGGAATCAAAGGCAGAATGGACAGAGTCCTCCTCAGACATTGGCCATTAGAGAAGAGACCTTGACCTTTGTGATCCCTCAGCTTTATACCAAATACGACGTCTATGGGATGGAACACCTTGTTGCTCAGTGTAGGGTCACCTGTCCTGTCTGCTCCTTCCCGCTGGTGTGCCCTCTTACTACACCCTCAACATGGCACACAGGATTTAGCAGTGATCTTGGTCTTCACAGGAGCAAGTACAAGCAAGAGCCTTTTTGCACACCAGTCCCTGGCAGTAACTGTAAACATCAAACATTGTCACTCCATGAAGCAGACACTCTCTTCAGAAATAAGCTGTTAACTTCAGAAGGTGCCAAGAGACTGAGCTGGAAAGTAGACTCACTGAACAGAACTAGTTCTATTCTAACGCAAACCAGGAGAAGGGTGCAGAGTTGCTGTGGAAGAAAGCAGTAAAATTTCAGCTTTGATAGCTTTTGTGGTCTAAAGAGTAACTCGCTGCTTTCTGTCTTTCTATGCTTTTATTTCTGAAAGGCATCTGGGAGGAAAGGGCTCAGAAAGCGAGGCAGAGAGGTTGTGCTGTGTTACTGGTGGGGAAAAGAAGCTGACTGTCTCAGGTTCAGAAGTGAAACTGGCGATCAGACTGAAGGAAAATGGCTGTTAGAAAGAAAAGAAGGATTTTCAGCTTATAAGGGAGAAGTGGTTTGAATTAACGGGTTATTGCAATCACCTTGGAATCCAGTGATGGCTTTCTTTCCATCATTTGCATGTCCTTGGCTCAACTAGAAGTTACTCATATCCTGAAGGATGATAAGAGAAGGGAGCTTCTCTTTTAATAGGAAGGAGACAAGAGCTTGCTTGATTAGGGATTTGCAGATGGAGTGTGACTGCAAATTATTGGAGATGAGCGTAAAAATTTACATGTTAATACCAAAATTAATAACATTAGGAAATATGGTACATGAGAGAGAAAGATTCTGTGAGAATTATGAACCAGGAGCCCTGAGAGCTCTTCCCAGTGGCTTACTGTGTGGCAGTAGAAGAACCATGCTGGACGTGACTTGTACGAGCAGTGAGAACTCACAGCTTCACGTAGGTTGCTGAAATAGGTAAATGCTCCATGTCTCTGCAAATCATCCCTGAGGCTGTGGCTCTGCAACTTGCCAGGCTCCAGCAATCAGCATAACACTATGCATCTGACCTCTTTCAGAAAACATAATTACTTTCCAAAACAGTGTCAGAGCCTTGGAGAGAGTGAGTCTGCAGTGACTGTGGAAATACAAATCTTTTTTCTATTGTCTAATATTTGGTCTCAACTCCAACATGGCTTTACAGTGTGTTTCTGAGGACTCGTCTGTATACCAAAATGGTTATGACTGGGAAGTAGCACTATAATGCTACTATTCCCTGCTAGTAGAACGGCCAGGGAATTTGGTTAAAATGCTTTGACAGTATTTTTCAAAGCAGTTTAAACTGTTTATTCCTATCTGTGGAGCAGACAACTGTGAGCTGAATCGATCCACACTGTAGCAACTGTTCTGCTTGGTGTTGGTGTCCCATGTCACAGGCCTGTGGTCCTAGAGAGAGCAGCCTTTGTCAAAGGCTTTGTGGAATCTATCTTGTAGGGCATGGGAATCCTCATGAACAATCCCATCTGGATTTTATCTTTTCTGTTTCCATTTTCTAGTCTCTCTCTTCCATTTCTTCTGTAAGAGAGAAAGCAGTGACTGTCAGAGCAAAAGGAGCGGTATAACATACACTGTGAATCAGAGGGAAGTGAATGACCCAAAATGCGCGGCTTTGACTGAGCTGCAGGTGTTGTGGAACTGCTGGCCTGGGTGAGGAGCGCTCCCTGCTTTCTGGTTCCTCACCTTCCCATGCTGCCCATCAGCAGGTGGAACTCAGCAGGGAAGAAGGCCTTGGGCCCTTGATGCTCCAGACAACCAGGGCTGGTGGATCTGCCTGGGGGCCCAGGCATGATTTGGGCCCCCTGGCCTGGTGGGGCAGGTTGACCCCGGGCATCCGCATACAGGT
Source organism: Buceros rhinoceros silvestris (assembly GCF_000710305.1). NCBI lineage: Eukaryota > Metazoa > Chordata > Aves > Bucerotiformes > Bucerotidae > Buceros > Buceros rhinoceros. Next base: position 13,749 of record NW_010430497.1, read on the forward strand.
ATGGTGTGACACAGGCAGAGTGTGGGACGTAGAGATACCAGCAAGGTGTTAGGATGGTGGGACAAGGAGTCCTAAGTGAGAGCTGCAATCTGAGGGGAGAAAGGTCAGTTTCTCTAGAGCCTGGAGTGCAAAGAGAATTTTGGGGGAGAATAGAGAATAAGGCTTGTTACAGTTGTGGGGAGGGGAAAACGCTTGAAGATGGGAACCAAAGTCTGGGCCAAGCCAGAGTATGAAGGGCCTTCCTTGTACACGTGCGTGGGTGGGATGACTGAGGAACGACAAGAAGAGGTCCCAACCAACCATAGCAGAAAGAGGCCTGATAAAACACATACTAGAAAGGCTGAGAAGGGCATGGCTTGGCCAGAAGCGGGGCGGCGGAGTGTGCGTTATATTCCTGATTAAACTGTGCCACAGAGAATGACCGGGAAGGAAAACGTGCTTTATCTCTTGGATTCATGCAGGACATACTGAGACATGGGACATATGAACAGAAAATAAGAGGCCGGCAAGTCAGAGTGATCTATCCATGTTAACCTTTGTGTATGCAAAAGAGCAGTAAACTCAGGGAAAGACTAATTGGATTTGAAAATTGATGTCAGTGTGGGGTTTTTGGAGGGTGATTAAGAATATGATTATTTTTTTTGTAATCCAGTGACATTTTCTGAGAAACTGAAGATGTTGCAATTAACCAGAAAGGTCCTTTGCTCCGTGTCTCATTTCATTGGCATTGTTACATTAATGTCTACGTTTCTTCTGCTAAATTACGTTCTGATCTGCAGTTCTCCCTGCCTCTTCTCCAGCCCTCTTTTTTTTTTTTTCTTTTTTTCCTTATTTTCTGTCTTAACAAAAATCCTTATAAAATCCTTGGCTTTGGCAGTGTCGCGGTTTGAGAAGGGGGGCTGTT
>NW_010430498.1:0-519 GCF_000710305.1 Buceros rhinoceros silvestris
AAGAGCCACATGGAGAAGAAAAGGGACAAGTTGTACTGGGAGAGGTTTTCTCTTGATATAATAAATTTTTTTACAGTGAAAACAATTATTCACTGGCACAACAGAAGGAAAAAGGTGATTTTCAGATATTTGAACAGTGTTGCCACTGGAGATAAAGAGAAAATTATTTGGCTACCTCTTGCTCAGGAAGAGTCAAAAAAAGAAGACTACTTAGAGGTAAGAAAGATGATGGCTACAAAAGAAATATATAAATCTGAGTGTCACGGAGAATGTTTTTTCAGAAAGCTGTACAGGGATGAGGCAATCTGTGCAGAAACTGATTAGACCTTGGATGGCTTCCGCAGGGGAGATGGATTTGTCTCTTGGTGTGTGACATCTGACCAAGATGGAAGATGAGAGAACATACAAGAAATTAGCGTGGAGATGGGCCAGGACTGTGCAATGAGCTGATCTTGTATCATGGCTGCCCACCATGAATGTGCAATGAGCTGATCTTGTATCATGGCTGCCCACCATGAA
>NW_010430499.1:0-4441 GCF_000710305.1 Buceros rhinoceros silvestris
GCCGGAGTGTGCCGGGTACGGGGGACGGCACGGCGAGGAGCCCGGCCCGGCCCAGAGCAGGACCGGGACTTGAAAGAGAGAGGAGCAACGCTCCGTGCCGCTGCCGCTGCCCCCGCCCGCTGCCTCCCCGCGCTCTCCGGGCGCGACTCTCCCTTCCCGACGCCGAGGGAGCGGACGGCACCGCTGCAGCGCGTATATACCGGCCGGACATGACTAACTCCCTCCCGGAGGGTCTTGACTGCAAAACGACGGCAGGTGGCAAAGTTGCTCACGCCTCAATTCACCGAGAACTTGGCGGTGGGTTAAAAATGGGTTCTTACTCCCCAAACTCCTCCTTCCTCCGCCCCGTATTCCCTATACCATACTTTGCCACTTCAGGTTCGGAAATTGTCTGTTTCACAGCTTGGAACCCTCCCCTGGTCTGCCATCTTCACTGATGAGTAAGCTCTCTCCCCTCTGCGAGTAAGATTGGCTGTAAATCAATGCGAGGAAGGTTTAATTATAGCGATGCTGAGCCTACTGCTTCAGAAAAGCTTTTATATTATAAACCACTAGTTTCAGGAGTTTGCAACTGCCGCAGAAAAAAATAAAAGATTAAATTTGCAGAACAGGAACTTTATCCTAAAAATATTTTTGTAAAATTAGTTCTACATTTCAAATTCTTTTGTGTTCATGTAAAATAATTAACCCAGAACCAAAGAAAGTTGCATTTTTTTAAAGTTAAGTTGTCTTTTCTTTTTGCTTGATTTTTTTTTTTTCCTAAAGTAGAATTACTCTTTGTTCTGTGTGGTAACATTCTAAAACCTAACACTTCTTCTTATTCATGACAAAATTATAATCGCTACTCATGCAGGTGTTCATTTGAAAACTATTAATATATATTTGCCTGGTCCTTCTATTCTGTTTGCCTGAGTATCAGTACTAAGCAAGACTGCATTGCAAAAATGACTCTCCTCCAGTACCTTCATAAAATACTTTATTCCAGACAGTATTCATTTACTCATTACGCTCTTCTGATTAGCTTCAAGCACAATTTCCACCTCCTCAATCACAACACTTGTCTTGCCATCCTTTTTTCCTTTCCATCACAGATCTGCAATCATTTTAAATCCCATAAATTTCTTACTAAATTTCTTAATTTCTTATGAAAGGAAATGTACATCTATATCAACTCTTTTAACGTGTTGATGCGTTGTCTCCATCCTCCATCTTAACAACAGCCTTCCTTCCCAGACATACAGAGGTCCTAAACTCAAGATTCACCCTCTAACCATGTCCATCCAAGATTATGGTGTGCAAAACTCCCAGTCTGTGTTTGTCCAAGCCAACAGTACTTTCCTAGATAATCCTGATAATCATCATTCATCCCTTCATTTCTTTTTTCCTACCCTAATAAATTTTTGTTTCACCAACCAATTTCAGACAAGATAATTGATTGTGATAAATACTGTGATAAATACTGTCAATATTGGGAAAGAGCCAGAGTAGTACTTCCAATGACAGAAACTTGAGCTCGAACTCATTCATTTATCAAGTTGTGATTCTCCTGCTATTTATCCAGACATACAAGCCTATTTCCAAACCAGACATCTTAGGTGCCATTACTTCCACAGCTGTAGCAGGCTGTGACAGTTTTAACAGCACGTGTAGGACACAGAAATTGGAAATGAAGGGGACAAAAGGAAAGACTGAAGTGAGGCAACAGAGAATTGTACCTAAAATGAGACAATGAAGATAATCACAATGTGAGATTTAGGCATATAGGATGCAAATTCATGAGAGAATCAGAGAAGTGAAATAACTTTTTTGCCTCTCTTCACCTCCATTCCCATATTGCAATAGAACTGTATTTCACAGTTGATAGTTCACTCCGCTCTTAAAATTAGACACAGCTTCTGTGACCAGAAGTTGTGTGACCAAGCTCACTATAATTTCACAGAACCATAGAACTGCTGTTTGGAGGGCTCTCATGAGGTGGTCCAGTCCAACCTCATCCTCAAAATGGGACTATTGTCAACACTAGATCACATCATTCACATCCTGGTCTGAATCTCAAAAACTCTCCCAACAACAGAAATTCCCCAGCCTCCATGGATAACCTGCTGCAGTGCTGCTTCACGTTATGAAGACTTTTCTGATGTTCAATCTGAATCTTGCAGTTCAGGGCCCTTGTTTCTCCTTCACAGAGGCCACATCGGGCAGCTTTCAGTCATTATGAACAAAGAATGATTAAATATAGCTATACCAGTAACCTTCTAGTTTATAACCAGTTTCCTGACTTTTTCCATTTCAATATTTAATGTTTAAGACACAGGTATGCTGCCAATGTTAAAGGGTATTTTGACATGAAAAATAATTTTGCAATGCCATAACTATATCACTGTTTCAAACTGTACTCTTAACCATAACCATAGATAGTTTTTGTAAAATGCAATTTAAACTGTAATTATAACTAGGTTTAATAGAGCAGCAATTTAAAATGAAGAGAGTATTAAAAAGTCCAGCTCTAATCTGTTAAATCTTATGATGATGGTGACTAATTTAGCAGTTTGCTTTAAGAATGAATAAGCTTTTTGTGTATTTTGAAAGACATTTTATGGTTTTTTTTCTGTAGTAACACTACAAAAATACATCAAAGTGAAATAATGACAATTGTCATACACTTGAAATACAGATAAGATAGAAAGTCAAGGTTGTTGAAGAAAAATGCCTGGCATCAGTGGCCAAAACACTCTGAGATCCTTCCTCTTTTATTTTATTTATCCTCCTTAACAATTTTATAGATAGTAACAGTATTACGTTATTAAGAATAATAGTCTTTTGCATTTACATAGTGTTTTTCATCCTCTTCATCAAAAATAGCATGTGGCTACCTTTAATTTACACAAGCGGAAACTGAACCACAGGGCACAAGACTTGTCACAGTATTAAGGCAGATGTTCAATTACAGTTAAATATCTGACTTTCATTCCAGTCACCTACTAAATATTTATATTTAAATTTTAAAAAACAGCATGTGTATGACCAGTCGTACCTTATATAGGTGTGCTACAACACTGCCAGAGTATTTACACTTCCCTGCAAATATGCTATAAATGTGACCTAGCAGCTTTTTCTAAAAAAAAATTAAAAAGAAAGAAAGAAAGAAAGAAAGAAAGAAAGAAATAGTATATGATACTTTTTTTGTCAATATTTCCTATATGAAGCCAAGGTGATTTTTTTCTCTTACTTGCCTAGTTTATTTCACCACAGAATCCTCAAAAGTACTAAGTCTGCTGAAGACTCGGTAGCAACAGAACATTCTACATTTGAGAGTCATAACTGAAAATGATTTAGAAAAATACATTTCTTTTAGTTTTCCTGGAACTTGCCTGAGCCTCCTCACAGGAGACTGGAACCTCCCTAGTGAATTAAAGCTTGAATATGAGAACTGCTGCTTCAGCCATACCCACTTATTAGCCTTTTATTAGCGTCTCGGAGCTCTCTGTGAACATCACACCAAAATGTGCAGAGAACCGTAGAATAAAATGTAACATTTTACCCATAAGAAAATGCCATTTAAAGTTAGCTAGGATTCTTAACCTTTCATGTCTCTTTTTAAAAACATGTCCTTGCTTTCAAAAAATACTTAGAAAAAGAGAAAAAAAATGACAATTTTGTTTGCTTTTGTATCTTTGTTGACAAAGGTTTTGACAATATTTTCAAGGCTCTGTTCAGCTGATGGCGGTAGCATTAAGAGTGTACTAAACTGTTGTATTTCTCACTCCTTCAGAATGGCCCTGCAGTTCTAAACAGAGACCTATGATGATGCTGCATTGAAGGTAAGTAATTCTGACATACAGAAAATAACAGGGAGCATCTTATTTTGTCCCTTCATTTCCTGGACTAATAATGACACATAGTCCTCACAGACCACCGGTTTTTATTTTGGCCTGAATGTAAGAGAAGTATGTTGTCTAAGCGCAATAGAAACCATTCAAAACTGAGATAAAACTATGACATTGAAGGTCAACATATTAACGGGATAACAAGTGTAACGAGATAGAAAAGAAAATATAAAGCAATTTAATTAGGAACCTAATAATGTCCACCCACTTCATGTCAGATAAGATACTTCTGTAATAGTTTACATGCCTTGTAAGCAGTGGTAAAGTGACAGAAAATCACTTGCATTTTCTGTACAAGAAATGAACCAATGTTAAAACACACAGGTTGGACGATGATGTATTTTTTCCAGTAGTATTCACCACTGACTACAGCACTGATAGTAATCCTGTTGTAATTCAGCACAATGGCACTTAAGGAACTGTGTTAAATTTTACATATAACCATGACATTTCACTGAGTCCAATAAGGTTGAATTTCATATACAGTGGACAGTCACTAGCAGTTCACATATTTTTTTTTATTGTGTCTAACTCATGAAGCAGAAACACATTCC
>NW_010430499.1:4538-6330 GCF_000710305.1 Buceros rhinoceros silvestris
TGCTGCTAGCAATGGAGAAGGAATTCAGCAGATCACCATTCTACAAATCAATTGAAAAGTGAATTATTAAAGAGGAAAAAATTGATTTCTTCAAAAAGTATAGGTCTGATTAAATGTGGAATATGTTGTTAGATGTAGAACAACAAATCATAGAAAAAGGAAATATTACAAGAACATGCCCATATAAGCCTCTCATAATCTATTTGTAGAATGTATTGACGTTAACCATGAACTCCTTTACTACTGCAAACAAATGGATAGCTACAGTAAGAGCACCGTATCTGTTTCAATATATATATGTTCTGAAATCCTATTGCAGAGAGAAATTATCAATCAATAGTATTTTTTGTTGAATGCCTTTTGTAAATTATGAAATTACTCCATAACTTAATTCTACTAAAATTACTTTTAACATGATAAAAGGGGAAATAATCTAGAATGGTATAATTATACAGGTTATCACCTATTAAGAAGGCCACTGTTCCAGTTTGTAGAAAGATACTCATGCAGGTAGCTCCACGGGGACTTCTTTTTGATAGTTTTTTAGTGAGGAATAACACTTTCCAGTTTGGGGTGGGGGGGGTGGGAAAGGCACACTGTGATTTTCTGTCTAACGTAGTGCCCTCAATACATAAGCATAATTAAAATGCTTTATTTATTACTCTACAAATGACATTTTTGAGTGTTGTTTAACTTTCCCTATTTCCCAATTGAGTTCAGTCATAATTGATTCATAATCTATTTAGAATAGGTGTGGTAGATATAGCAATTTAATTTGCAGAATAAAGTAAAACAGAAGTAATATTTATTTAAGTATTTACTACAAGACAGAGTACTACATGGCTTTCAAAAGCTGAGTACAAATCCAAAGCTAACAGTTCCTTCTAAGCACACAGTTTCTTTTTTTTACAGAGAGTCAGTATAAGGAGGATATTTCTTTGAACTTACCAAAATTTCAGTTGCAAGAGCATATTTTTTCTGTATAGATTGTATTCTTTCTGTATAGATTGTATTCTTGTGCTGTATGTTAAAGCAGTGAGTTCAGCCTGTGGAAAATACTCGTCACAAGCCAACCACAAAGAAGAGAAATATCCTGACACACAAAGGCAACCCTCTCCTCTTACCCAGGTAATTTAAAATCTGTCAGGTATGTAAGAACCATGTGTTTGATACTGCAGGTACATGGACAGACAGCTAAAGCCTGGGCTTTGACACCCTCAGGCTGATGCAGAGCTTACTGATGAGAAGCTGAGCTGACTGAGATGAAAGGCATTTTGCACCCTCTAAGATCACAATTTCGTTTAACCTCCCACTTGGAACAACGAGCAAAGGCTCAGTCTATTTCAGAAGCACGCTAAAAATCACAAGCTAGAGTCTCGCTAGTACCATATAATTACTAAGCCTAAAAAGGGGCAGATCTTAAAAACATTCCCTTGCCTGCCTTGATTTGCAGCTGGTGGAGGAAACAACAGCAACAGTTATTAGTTTCCCAGTTGGATCGCGCAGGAGCCAGAGTGGAGGGATTTAGCACACTGTTCTTCCTACTACCTCCTCTTCTCCACTGTACCATAGCAGCAGATTAAATGAAGCATAAACCCTGAGAGAGGCTCTGTGGAGTTTCCTCCTTTTGTAGCAATAGGGGACAGTGCTACCTTGACTCAAATTTGTTTCGAAAGTAGTTCCAGAATAATATAGCTACACATCTTCCATGGGTCTGGAAAAATCACAAAGTGATGCCATTTTGAACAAGGTCTGAAGCATAAATTGTCCTGGGTCCAACATGGAGGAACCG
>NW_010430500.1:0-1125 GCF_000710305.1 Buceros rhinoceros silvestris
AATAAATAAACAAACAAATAAATAAATAAATGAAAGAATGAGTAAATCGCTGCCGTTCTGTGACAGGTAGTGGTAGGTGTGAGAGCCGCGCAGTGTCCGTGGGGCCCTTCCCCTCCGTCAGGGCAGGTTGCGGTGCGGCCGGGCTGGCCGATGCGGTGGGGTAGCGAGCATGAGCCCGCTCCCCATGGGCTGCTGGCAGTGCGTGAGCGTGCAGCACAGCAATCTCGTCCTCCTTCGTCTGCAGCGGAAGGGTGGCCGTGGTGCGGCTGCGTGGGCCGTGCCACAGCCTGTCCTGGGCCTCGCCACGGTCACGCTGCTTTGCCCGTCGGGGTGGTCTGGTGGCTGGCAGAGGTGTGCTCAGCGCTGAGCAGCGCCAGGCTGGGCTGCTGCCCGTGCGCGGTCGGTGGCCAGTGGCGTTGTCTGTCGCTGGGCGTTTGGTGCGAGCGGCTTTGGAGGAGGGCAGGAGCAGCTGGGCTCTGCGTTGGCCGTAGGAGCGTGTCTGCGCGCTGGAAGCCGGCGCGAGCTTCGAGGCGGACGAGGCGGCGGGCGCAGGCGCTGTGGTTGGGTGTGTGGAGGAAGTGCTGGCTGTGCAGGCTAAAGCCTGGCCGAGGCTTTTGGCAGAGGTGGAGGAAGGATCGTCGTTGGGGAGGTGCCAAGCAGACGAGCGGGCGCAGGGTCTGCGGAGCGGCGCGCTGTGGAGCAGGGCTTGGAGGAGGTGTTGGGTGGAGGCGGCTTCTTGGCGCCCGCCGGAGGCGGGCAGGTTCGTGTGCTTGTGAGGGAAGAGGCCCTGTCAAGCCTTTTGCCAGAGGTGTTTACTTTGTGTCCAGTGAATAGTTGAAGAAATAGATTATCCCCAGTTTTGTCCGAAGCAATAGAGCAGCAAGTTCTGTGGAGAGCGTCTGGCTCAGTCAGCGGCGGCCGAGGGTGCGGAGCTGTTTGTGCAGCGGCTGTTTGCGTGGGTGTGGGGCGTCGGGCGTTGGGGCTGTCTGTGTGGTGTGGACGTGGTGTTGGGGTGTGTGGGTGTTGTTGTGGGTGTTGGGGCTAATTGTGCGTGGTGCGTGTGAGGTTGTGGAGTCGTTGGAAGCAGGCGCGAGCTTCGAGGCGGACGAGGTCCCAGGCGCAGGC
>NW_010430500.1:1227-1431 GCF_000710305.1 Buceros rhinoceros silvestris
GCGGTGAAGTGCCTGCTGATGCTGAGCATGAGGTTGCGTGGCCCTTGCCTTGTGAGGCGCGTGGCGCTGTCTGTCAGGCAGTGCTCCAGGCTGGCGATGTGGCGGTGGAGGTTGTTGAGGAGCTGTTGCTGTGCGTGGGCGTCCCAGTGTCTTGGTGTGCTGGAGCTGTTGAGGGTGGAGAAGAGGTGGTGGAGGATGCGGAGG
>NW_010430501.1:0-211 GCF_000710305.1 Buceros rhinoceros silvestris
TGGGTGGGTGGGTGGATGGACAGGTGGGTGGATGGGTGGATGGATGGACAGGTGGGTGGGTGGTTGGATGGATGTCCTTGAGCACAGATTGTGTGCTTTTGGGTGAGGCTTGTCTGAAACTGTGAGTGCTGCTGCTCTTTGCCTCCTGGTCTGGCATCTGCGTGGTTGTGGCTCTTGGGGTGACCACTGCCTTTCAGCTCTTGCCTTTTGT
>NW_010430501.1:357-1878 GCF_000710305.1 Buceros rhinoceros silvestris
CCTCCATGCCAGTGGTGCTCGGGGAGGTGAAGGACTGAGTCTTCCTCCCATCTCCTGTGCGTCAGCTGCTCCCTGAGCTGTGCGAGTGCTGCCTGCCTGGTGTCTCAGCGAGATGACAAGCCGTCAGGCGTAAAGGGCTCTGTTTTGCGAGCAGAGTGGCAGTGCCATGAGAGGAAATGACATTTAGCTTTTCTTGCTTGATTGAGCTGCCTGGGCTTTGCATACTAAGCCTAAAGAGGCTTTTTAGCTTTGCTCTCCCCTGTTGTTGGCATCACTGTGGCTGTGATCTGTCAGGAAGGGGCTTGAGGAGCAGCGTGGAGAAGAAATATTTCTTGCCATCAAGCCTGTCCTTGCAAGGGGCCTCTCCACCAGGACGTGAAACATTCTGGTTCTCCACAGAGGTGTCTGTGTGCTGGGGGATGCCTGGGTGGGTTTCCTGGTCCAGCGCCCAGTAACCTGGCCACAGCTCGGCAGTGCTCCTCGTCTCAGAGCAGGCTGCTGGCTCCGTCCTCTCTCGCCCTGTGTCTGCAGGGGGAAGCGCTGTGGATGGGGCCAGGCAGTCTCCCCGGTTCTCTGTGCTGCTTGGTGCTCCCCAAACCCTGCTCCCACGGCTGTAGGTAGAGGTACAGTCAGTGAGTGCATGTGGGAGCCTGGGAGCTGCCTGGGAAATCAGACTTTCTGGATCTGACAGGCTAGAACAGCCCTTCTGAGCTCTCGATGTCACCTCTTTGGCTTTTGGGGCCGTGTATCTAAAGCCAGTTTATACCCAGGGCTCTTCCTTCATGCCTGGCTTCTGGCCTCCTTTTAAAGCTCATCTTTGGGAGGGGGCTGAGGTTGGGAGCTGACTCTTCTCCTCATGAGCTGAAGCTAATCTTTCCCTGGATTAGGCAGAAACAAATGGGGACTCATCCTTGATTTTGGAATGGAAGTTGGGTGGGGCGGTGGAGGGTTCATACCCGCTTCATACTCTGGTGTGAAGGGGAATTACAGATGTAGCGTGACTGGAGAAAAGTCCTCCTTGAGCAGAAAGCCTTGGCCCGTGAGTCACGGTTGCTCAAAAGACAGTTTGATTCCTCACTCACCCTCTGTTTTGGCACTGAGTCACAGCTGGGTGGGCGGGCAGGTACCACACAGACGCACCAGCAGTACGCACAGGGGCTGGCACGCGGCAGAGCAGGGGAAGGAAGCGGCTCCAGACTGACAGTGCGAATTTTAACAGCTTCTAAGAAAAGCGGTGGCTGGCAAGGGGAAGGTTTCGGAAGGGAGCTTGTCCCGGTTTGCCCTTCTCAGCCGTTCCAGCCTGCGAGGACAGCCCCCGGGGTGTGGGGGGGATGCCTGGCTGGGGTGGCACAGGGGGACTTTGCTCACTCTGCCAGGCCTGGGGGAGCTCCGGGGGTGTTGGCTGTCCTGCTGACAGCCATCAAGTTACCACCATCGCCTTTGGAGGTGAAGGGAAGGGGCTTTGTGCCCCTCTGTGCTTCAAGGAGATGTTGAGCTGGGGGAAACGTGGGGAGACTGTGG
>NW_010430501.1:1902-2453 GCF_000710305.1 Buceros rhinoceros silvestris
TTCCAGCCTGCGAGGACATCCCCCGTGGTGTGGGGGGGATGCCTGGCTGGGGTGGCACAGGGGGACTTTGCTCACTCTGCCAGGCCTGGGGGAGCTCCGGGGGTGTTGGCTGTCCTGCTGACAGCCATCAAGTTACCACCATCGCCTTTGGAGGTGAAGGGAAGGGGCTTTGTGCCCCTCTGTGCTTCAAGGAGATGTTGAGCTGGGGGAAACGTGGGGAGCCTGTGGAGATGGTGATGTTGGAGCCCCGGGAGTGCTCATGGAGCAGAGCTTGGGGGATCATGGGGGAGATGCCACTGTGATTTGGAGGGGTTTGAGCACAGTGTCATCTATCCGTCACTCCACTGGCATGATTGGAGGACCTGTCCTGCAAACAGCTACCTGTCCCAGGTCACCAGGTGGCCAAGAAGGCCAACAGCATCCTGGCTTGTACCAGTGGTACAAGCTGGTGTGGCCAGCAGGAACAAGGCATGGATCGTGCCCCTGGACTGGGGGCACTGGGGAGGCCACAACTCAAATCCTGTGTCCAGTTTGGTCCCTACCTACACGCC
>NW_010430501.1:2538-4762 GCF_000710305.1 Buceros rhinoceros silvestris
GGGAGCACAATGCGCTGAGGAGCGGCTGAGGGACCTGGCGGGGCTGAGCCTGGAGCAAAGGAGGCTCCGGGGAGACCTTCTGGCTCTGACAACTCCCTGACAGGGGGGTGCAGCGAGGGATGGTCGGTCTCTTTGACAGGCCAAGAGGAACTGGCCTCCAGTTGCCCCAGGGGAGGTTGAGGCTGTCCCTGAGGAGCCATTTTTGTCCCGTTGGGGTTGTGCAGGCGTGTCGCAGGCTGCCCAGGGCAGTGGTGGAGTCCCCATCCCTGGAGGGGTTTCCCAGCCGTGTGCAGGTGCTGCTGAGGGACAGGGGTCGGGGGGACCTGGCAGTGCTGGGGAACGGGGAGACTCGATGGTCTTCCAACCGAAGCGACTCTGTGATTCTGGTGGTCTGTATCCGGCTCCTCGCGACGTCCATGACCCCTTCACTGAAAGCCATGTTTTTAGAGATGTTACTGTGACACATCGGGAACATAAAAATCTGCCTGTAGAACGGGCTTGTCCATCTGACCACGGTGCTGACCGGCCTCTTGGGCTTCTGATGCTTCAGAGGAAAAAGGCTCTGCGGAAGGGTAGTACCCAGCAGGGTTTAAAACAACAACGTGCTGTCCAAGCCTGTCATTATGAATATGTTTTTCTGCCAAAACATATGAAATATTATTTTTGCCGGGGTTAGCAGTCAGAGGCAGGCTGGCTTTGTCACCATTAGCTTGACTGCTGGAGAACTTCCTCGCACTGCAGAAATCACAGGATTTAAAACCAACTGAGCAGCCCCGGCAGCTGTCTCTGTGCTTTGTGTGCTGGAGCATGTGGAGTTCGTCCCTGGATCGTCCCCACCGTCTCTGTCAGGAGCAGCAGAAAGGATTCCAAGATGATCTCAGCGGCTTTTTGTCTCCTCTGTCGTGTGACTTGGGTTTCGAAGCAATGGGAAGACCAGCCGGGTGTCACGAGACTAGGAACAGGGTCAGGAGTTTGGCTGGGCAGCCCCAGCGGGGCTGGGCTGTGCTGGGGGCAGCAGTGAACCAGCATCGTGGCTGCCGCAGCATCCATCCCGCCCCCGCGATTTCATGCTGGTGCAAAAAAAAAGAACCAGCTTGGTGCCTGCCGCAGCACCCATCCTGCCGCAGCGATTTCATGCTGGTGCAGGGTCAGTGGCTGCTGGAGATGGCTGCGGTGTTGGGCATCAGGCTGGGCCCCCTTCTCGTGCTCCCTGAAAGCTGTTGCAGATGTGAAGGACGCATTCGGTGTGTATCTTGTGAGTTGTCCAACCTCTTAAAATTGGAACCGTGGTGCTCGTCTTCCATGTAACTTGTGCTTCGTGAGCTTTTGTCTCTGAGGAGTTCCAGGGGTGAGTAGGGGATGAATAATCACCGCAGAAGCAGCCAGGGCACAACTGGGGCTCAGTGTCTTGTGAACTAGGGAGGTGGGAAGTTATTGCTCTGTCCCAGCCTTTGGCAGGTCACATAACCCCTTTTTCTTCTCTGCTTTCTCCGCCTTTAAACACCAGGATATGGTGAATAAAGTGATGTACTGTCTGCTGTCTGCATTGCTCCTCCCTGAGCCAGAGGCTCTCCCCTGACCTTGCTGTCCCTCGCCTGCCTCGGGGCTGGCCCTGTTCCTGAGCCGTTGGTGAGTCCCTGGGGATGGCATCCTGCTTCTGAGCTACCCTCCAGTATGCAAGACCTTTAGATGAGCTTCCTAATCTGCCTAAAATCCCCTTCTGAATAAGGTGGTGAGCCTAACGTCAGCCCTCTTTCTTCAGAGGGTGCTCCATGAATCTGTTGTGTTCCGCGCAGAGCATCCCAGGTGCCTCCAGCCGGCCTCTCCACGTGGCTGGTGCCTGGATGGCAGGGCCCGGCTGCCAGCGTGGGTGCCGTGGGGCATTGGCGGCGCTGGTCGCTGAGGATGCAGGTCATGCTCTCGAGCTGCCGGGAGGAAGGACGCTCGCCTGCTCTGCCGTCGTGCTGAGATTCGTGCGTTCACCTTCACTTGCCCTCTTCCCCCATTTATCAGAGAGCTCCATCAGCAGGATAAATGTTCACGTGCCATAAGAGTTTCTGCTTTTTTCCCTAGCTGACCTTGGCGACTTTCTGTCTTTGGACTTGCTGAGGAGGTGCAGCTCCAGCAGCTCTGGGCTGGGCACCTCTGCTGGAGTCCTCCCTAGAAATCGTGCTTGACCAGTCTGATTGCCTGCTATGATGGTGTGACTGGCTGGGTAGATGAG
>NW_010430502.1:0-354 GCF_000710305.1 Buceros rhinoceros silvestris
CTCTACGGGAGGTTGGGAGGCTCGCTGAGCCCTGTCTCTGCTTTGCCAGGGGCCGCCCGGGAGGAACAGCCCTGAGCCTGGCACCCCGGGGTGGAGAGGAGACGGGGGTCCACAGGTAAGGGCTGGCAGGGGCCAGGAGTGCACTTAGGGGTGGTGGGTCAGCAGGACCCTTTTGGGGACAGCCAGGAGATCTGCTTCTCGCCCAACACTCCTGATTTCCAGGGAGACCCCGGCCAGGATGGACCCCCAGGGCCAGCGGGACCCCCAGGTCCCCCAGCTCACCCGGTAGGTGCCATGGGCATGGGACGCTGAGGTCCACGCTGGGTGCCCCAGTGCCACGTGTCCCCGTGCTGT
>NW_010430502.1:553-775 GCF_000710305.1 Buceros rhinoceros silvestris
GCAGAAGGGAGTGCAGGTAGGGCTCGACGTGCCTGAGGACACAGGGACCTGTCTGCCCCGGGGACTGGGGGCATCTCCCTGCTGGAGCCTGAGCCATCCTGTCTCCACACAGGGCAAGAAGGGGAATCGTGGCAGTCCCGGTCCCGGGGGACAAAAGGGCTACGAAGGTGCCCAGGTGAGGCCAGTCAGACCCTGTTGGCATCGGGACCTGTGGGTGGGCAT
>NW_010430503.1:0-208 GCF_000710305.1 Buceros rhinoceros silvestris
TATTCTTGGCACTACAGAGCGACCCCCCAGCTACGCGCCCCACCCTGCTCACACACCCACGTTGGCTTTTCTCCCTTCTTCAGCTTTTCGAGGCAGCAGTGCTGGGAATACTCAAGAAAGCGACGAAGCGCTGCAAAACCCAAGGTCTTCCTCACGTCTCAGCTTAGTCCAGGCAACGTGGGCAGGGTGATCCCATCTAGCCGCACTA
>NW_010430503.1:432-738 GCF_000710305.1 Buceros rhinoceros silvestris
CACGAAGGCCTGGAGGGATGAAGGGTCAGGTGGATAAAAAAGAAAGTGGTGACCAAACTTCTTCTTCTAGGGTGAGCTGGGGCAAGGGGGAGAGGAGCAAGCTTTGCATCTCAGCATGATGGTGGGTGGGACACGTCCACAGGCTGAGATCAGCAGCGGTTTCTTTTTGCAGTCCCATACAAAAATGGAAACCAACAAGGGTGAGACTGTCCTTTACTGAAGAAGCTCGTAGTATATTGAGCAGAAGCAATAAACCTGACAATAACAAGAAAAAAAAAAACGGTGGCATTATCCCAAAAAGAAGGA
>NW_010430503.1:881-3169 GCF_000710305.1 Buceros rhinoceros silvestris
TTGTCCCCCTGTTCCATTTTGGGTTTGGGTTGGCTTTTTTCTTCTTTTTTTTTTTTTTTTGTGTTTTTAAATTTTTTTTCTTTTGTTTTGGTTTTTTTTTTTCTTTCAGCACAAACAAGTTGCGAAGCAGGACGGGTGCTGTTGTATTTCTCCTTCTGCAAGGCAGCTGCCTCCAGTCGTTAATTGACTGTGGGCACTTGATTCCTCTGTAAACTATATTCCTTTGCCTTCAGTCTCAGGTTGGCAATACTGTTGGCCATGTTCATGCCCTGTGCCGGGCTGGCGTTGGTACACGTGGCTGAGTAGGTGGCCATGGCACTGTGGGATGGAAAGAGAGAAACATCACGTCAGGGGTCTTCACACCACAGCGGAGAGCAGACGCGCACCGCAGCGAGGTTAAAGCCTGGGGTTTCCACGCCTGCGGGATGCATTTCTTATGTGAGCAGCGAATTGTCACTGCTTTTTATTCGACACACCTGTAAATCTCTCCGCTGTACCTCACTCACCCGGGGACAGCCAGCGCCAAAGCTGGTTCAAGTCGGTAGGAAAATTCCCATTTCCTGTTTTCCAACCTATAAGGTTTACAGTGAGGTCAGGGTGTCCCGCCTGCCAGTTAGACCATTGTCCTTGAAAGTTTTCCCAGTGGAAGCAATGTCTTTTTGATGAGAGCAATTGCCGGCTTTATTGCTTGTGAAATCACTTGTCACTTCTGAAACACATGTTACATTAAAGCAACACTCTGGGAAAAACCCATTTCAACAATTGTGATGCTTTTTGGTTTCAGCCTTTTGGAATGAAAATTTCCACATTTTTTCCCCTCAGAACTTCAGCTGATCATAAAGAGCATGCCTTCAAGGCTGAAGGGGGAAAAAATCCAAAACAATATTTCTCCCTTCAAAATCATGAGTTTATTCATGAAAAACATTACTTTTGGCAGCAGCGGCTGAACAAAGATGTCCGAGTACTTTCTTATCCTACCAAAGATTTGCAAATCTGCTTTCCAGACCGCTAGAAAGTTCGTTTAACCCTTGTGGCCCAGGTTTCTGCAAAAAGCAACACCCCACCCCAAAACCCAGCAAACTATCTGATGTGTTATAGTTCCTATAGGTGGGTCTGCGGACCGAAACCAGAGTGAACTAGAGACGTCCATTTAACACCAGCCAGCACGTTCAGGAGGAAGCCAAAAATGCTCTCCTGGAGAAAAGCTCAGGTCTGGTGCTGACCTTTCCATCTGCCTACCTGCGTGGTTCACGTCTGAGGCTCTGCGAAATGCTCCGTCCACAGCCCAAGGAAGATTTCAGGTTTTTTAATTTTTTCTTCTCCTTTTTCTCTCTCTTTAAAAAAATTCCTTCCAGTGCTGACCTCCCCAACTGGAAGAGCTTTTGTAACAGGAGGGAAGTGGGCATTTGCTCTGCTCCCCAGAGCACTGGTGCTCTCTCTGACTGCATAGGGCAGAGCTGACCTGCCGGGAGTTTAAATGCATCCAGTGCTGTCTGAATCCTCAGCCTCCAGGAGATACCGACCAGCTCGTACTAGTAGGTCCCACCCCAGGCCAAATGCCTCTTATTTCTCGCTTTTAAATCATGCTAAAGCACTTCTTCAGGGAGGAACTGTCATCTTTGCATCAGGACTGGGGGAAACATAACAGCTTACACACACGGAAAGGAGAGGTAAGACCCGTAGATATAAAACTGCTTACACCCACCCAGGGAAAAGCACCGAAAACTCTCCCCAGGGCTTTGGAGAGTCTCTAACAGTGACTGGAAGGATGTGGAGGATGGACTTAAAATACACACATCGAAATACAGGCCCGACTCTGCCCGACGTGGGGTGCATTGGCTGCACTTTGCCAGGTCAAGGATCAGCGATGGGTCAGCGTGCCTGGAGCCTTCCCCAGCTGGCTGTGCACCCCCTCAGTTCCCTCCCCGGGGCTGGCTTGGTGTCTTTCCTCGCTCCTGCCCCGTCAGTCAGCAGCAATGCGAGAAGCACGGCACAGGGTGCACAGCTGGTAGCTACTTCAGCACCCATTCCCACCCGCTTCCACAGGGTGCATCGCCCCCGTGTTTTTGTGCTGGAAGAAATTAAAAGAGCCTCAAGGATACTCTAGATTAGATAAAATAGGGATTTTCAGTCTCCTGTGCCAGCTGTCCCCATTCAAAGCCAGGCTGCTGCCCAAGTCTGGTCTAAAACTCCAGGAATCCTCCTGCCCTCAGCGTCCCAGAGGTGTGGGGGAAATTACTGTTGCCCAGTGAAATCTCCACTAAACCAAAAATCTCCAGAAACACTCT
>NW_010430503.1:3308-10057 GCF_000710305.1 Buceros rhinoceros silvestris
CTCGCTGGAAGGCCACCTCCAGACTTCAGAATTGCTGGAGAGTTGCTCCAGAGAGTCTCCAGAGTCTAGTAAGGGTTGAAGTCATCCTTCTGCCCCCTCCCTCTGCTCTGTTCAGGCACAGAAAGAGTCTCATTCCCCTACTCAGCTGCCTGCTTTCACGAAACACAGACAAACATCACGTTTTGGAGGCCTAAAATCCTTCTTTCAAACACAGTTTTCAATGGCCCGTGGAGTCAAAGGTTGTTGGAGTGGGAAGTGCAGGCTGACGGCACGACTGCGAGTCTTGTTTTCTTGGGAACCTACGCGAAAAAATGTCTAAGCAAAACATTTCAACTTCAAAAAAATAATAGTATCTTCTTGGCTATCTCCGTGACACAGATCTGTAAATAGCTTTGGTTGACCTGCGGCTGACTGTATTTGGAGAACAAACACGCTGATTGAAAACTTTCCCCAGATCTAAGAGTGGAAACAGCGCCGGCCATGCAAGCCCTCAGCCCAGCTCGCAGCCCTCTCACGGAACAGCTGTTGATCAGGGACAGCAACGGCAGCGCCGGGGAGACGGGGAGGGGGCAGAGGGCCATGCAAACGCTCTGCATGGCTGTTCTTCACCAAGTGACAAGCCCTGCTCAGCTCAGAGCTTTAATGGGGCAGTGACAACTTGGCCTGGGTGCCCATTAAGATGAGCGCAATTGCTAAGAGATGACCAGGATTAGAAAGCCTGGGGAGCAAGAAGTGTCTGAGGGTCCTGGCTGCTCCACACTGTGGAAAGCAGCTGCTCTGCTGCTCTGCCAACCACCCCCACCCCTCAGCAGGGCAGTGGGGGGGTAACGACCCGTTCTGGTTTGGCCAGCAGGAACGGCCGTAAGCTGCAAACGTCCTTGCTGAAACGTCTTGGCTTAAGACACGGGGAAGGTATCAAGACAGTGAGGATGCGTCTTCGCACCATGGAGAGGCACGGCCAGGTCTGAACCTCAGGGAGAGAAAAAACATCCCTAAGGCTTTCCTTTCTCTGTTGCTCTCCTCGTTCGCACGCCCCAGGCGCCTTGGGCTTCTCATTGCCCAAAGTGGCCCCAGAAAGCCCTTCCGAATGTGCTGCTGGGAGTCATCTCTGCAAGGTCTTCTCCTAGAAGCTGTTATTAAGCCCCTCGTGTAAACAACATCTTGGGAAGAATGATCTGGCTTGAAGAGTGTTAAGAGGTAGAGATAAGCCATGAGCGTTTTGCAGGGATTTGGTACTGCAACCAGAGCAGTCTCAGCAGGGTGGGGAAGGATCTGTACTTCTCTCCTGTCACTTACCATCCAGACTCCTCTCTAGGATGCTGCACCAAGGAGCACTTCACAGAGAGAAAGCCTTAAACCGAAAGGGGGATTCTGCCAGCCAGCAGTCCTCAGATAAAACCCAAAGCATTTTAAAGGCGCTCTCTAAGACCAAACTGGTGGTCATCAAAAGCATCCTCTTCAGTATCTGGAGGGGGTGAACCTATGACTTGTTTTTCTGGAGATACAGGGTGGTTGAGGAGGACCTCATGGTATTGAAGCAAAAAACTATGAGGAAGGCCATGTGTTTGTAGACCTAACAGCACAAGCAATGTTTAGGGTGCAAGAAGGGGGTCGAAGTGACCAAGAAAGAGAGGTCTGGGGCATGATGTGGCTCCCAGAAGCCAATGGAAAGCTGGCTGATGAACAGGAAGAAATCCAGCCAAAGGCTCCAAGGTCCTGACCAACAGTGAAGCCATTGTGCTAAAAAATACCCACCAGCCTCATCTGTAACTGCCTACAAGCCAGCTGGCTCCCCACAAACCAATACATCCTGTGGATCTTGTGTCCACACCCAGTTCCTGTTGGGCTGTAGAT
Source organism: Buceros rhinoceros silvestris (assembly GCF_000710305.1). Classification (NCBI taxonomy): domain Eukaryota; kingdom Metazoa; phylum Chordata; class Aves; order Bucerotiformes; family Bucerotidae; genus Buceros; species Buceros rhinoceros. The sequence goes on from NW_010430503.1 coordinate 5,163, forward strand.
GGCACGGAGGAGGACAGGGAGTCTTGTGACACACATGGACATCCCAGATCCTTTGAGTAGACTGGGGTTGTCACACCTGAGCTTCTTTCCTGCCACCCCTTAAGCAGTGCTGGCCACAGGAGATGGACATTGAACACCACTCTGCCACCCAGAGACACCTGGGCCTTACCGTGGGCAAACCACAGCACAGCACAACAGCTTGTTCACACACGTTCACACGCTTGTGCTCTAGCAACTAGAAAGAAACTGCTACCAGTTCAGTGCTGACCTCTGAGGAGAGGATTGGGAGCGTCATGCATGGAGTGAGTTCCCAGCCCTTCCTTGCATCCCAACCAGTGACTGCATTGCGATAGCCACAGAACTCCCTCTTCTGGCCACTGCGTGGTGGCTGAGCCTCCTCTAGAGCTCTGCCATCACCTCCCCTGCATCTGAGTTCCCGTGGAAAGGTTTCTTCCTAGCTTTAAAATGGAGGCACTAGGGAAGCAAGTGCAACCCCTTTTTGTTTCCGTGTATTTCTACCTGATCCTCCTCTGACACTTCCTGAATTGCAGAGAGAGACCACCAAACCCAGAAGCTGCAACCTCTCATGCAGCGGCTGCCAGAAAGCCATGGTGATGATGCTGAGCCAAGCCTACCTTGTAAGCCTGGCAGTAAGATGGGGTTGGGATGGGAAGAGGTAAGGGAAACCAGTGGAGCGGTCAGACTGCTGTATCCTCGAGTTGTCACATGCAAATGTAAACAGCCCGTGTGAGCGACCTGAGGGATGCTCTCAGGCTGCTCTGTACCGTGCCAAAAACTAGTCAGCCCCAGAGGGGACATTCATTCACCTGTAAGGCGAGGCGGTACCCCAGGAGAGATAGTCGGTGGGTCTTGGAGCTGGGCGAGGTACTATGGGCTGCTCCACGGCGGTCACGTCCCCTGAGTAGGATTTGAGCAGAGAGGCATTCTTGCTGGCCAGCATTGCCCTCTCGTTCCGGCGAAATTTGGCTCTCCGGTTCTGGAACCACACCTGGGGTGGGAAGCACACATACACTAACCATCTCAACCAGCTCTGCTGCAACGCTCCGCGTTTCACAACACTACCTCTGCCTGCTGCGCAAGATGAAAGCAGACTGCTTTGGCATGTCGGTCACTGGAAACTCTAACGACATGACAATCTTTTTGCCTGCCCTGATAAAGCCCTCGTGCAAGGAACTCTCAGTGAGGTCCCGATGGGACCAGGTGTGTCCTGTCCTGCAGGCAGCAAGGACTAGGAGTGCTGTACAACACACTGTGTTCCAAGGTCTGCTTTGACTTTCAGAAGGAGCAGGCTGGCAACCTAAGAGCTGAGCAGCTCGAGATAATGAGAGCAGCCTGAGCGCAGAACGCTCAAAATCTTGGCCTCGAAGAACCATGTGAACATATCTGACTGGGCAGGAGGTAAATATGGTGGCAGATCAGGCCTGACAGTCCTCCTCCAGGCATGGCAAGCTTGGGTCTGCCATACAGCATGACCCAGAAGCTTGGTCACACACCTCAGTGTGCCACGCAGACCTCGAGGATTTCTACTGCCGTATTGGAATGGCCTGATGACCCACTTCAGGTGGGGTGTGTCTGGATACAAGCTGTGGTCATTACCTGAACTCTGGCTTCAGTGAGGTTGACTCTGCGCGCAAGGTCTTCCCGTACAAACGCATCGGGGTAGTGAGTCCTCTCGAAGACCCTCTCTAACGCCTGGAGCTGGCTGCTGTTGAAGGTAGTCCTGTTCCGCCTCTGCTTTCTCTTCTTCTTCTCTTCTGAGTTCAGCTGATCATCTAGGAGAGACAATTGAAGATGTAAATGGCTAGAAAGGTACGAGCCCTCAGCAATGAGGTGAATAACCTCAATGGTTTCAAGACTCCAGGGGTCTGAGTGCTCTTTATCAGGACAAGCCAGAGGCTATGACACTGGTTTTGCTTGTACCATGTGTGTACTGGTTCCCTCAACACACCCGTCACAGCCCAGCAAACAGTTCAGCTACCGCGGGAAGCCACACCGAAGGAAGGGGAGAGCAAGGCACCAGCCTGCAGGACGTGCTCCATACAACAGCCTTGTTCAGCAGCAGGACTGGCATGAGATCACCCTGCACTCGTCCCTCTTCAAGTGCTCCGGAATGCGTGAAGTCCTACCAAAACCATCTCGTGCTCCTGGAGCCCCAGCCATCAACGCTCCCAAGCGCACCAGGAAGAGCCCCAGGTGGGCAGTGTCAGCGTGGTCCCACTGTCTTACATGGAAGAACAGTAGTCACACCTGGGAGGATGTGAGCCAATACACGTGTCAGCATGCGCTGAAATATATTGATCGTTGATTCTATAAAAATGCACGTGCTAGTGAATTACATCTCATTCCAGGTAATCACCGCACACCTTGGCCCAGAGGAGTCTCACCACGGACAGTCCGAGGGCTTGACCTGCTATATACAGCTGCAGAATATCCCCTCGACAGTCGTTCCTTTAGCCGTGCACAACTACGGCGGCTCTCCTCATCCTTCCCTTCTCGAGGGGGTGTGTAAGGCACGGGGAGAAGCCGACGAGGAAATGAAAGTCTACGGTTGTTGTCCTCGCCACCTGTTTGTGTTGCTTTTCACAGCCCATCTGGTAACAGTTACTGCACCTGAACGCCTTTGGAGCGGGGCCCATCCGTTGGGGAACAAAAGGACATTCCTCTTAAATTAAAGGAGGTTTTTCAAATTCCTGCAGGTTTACAGCTCCTCCATCCCCAATCCTTCCCCAACAGCCTCGCAATATCCCCAGCAGTCTCCAGCCCAGGGTCTCCTGGGCGCAAAAAAACGCCCTCGGTTTTCTTGTATCTGAGGGGAAGTGTTTGGAGACCAGTTTTTAACAGGCACAATGAATTGTTAAGTTGAGCTGGGAGGGGACTGGCAGAAGGAGGAACGTGCAAGGAAAACAACCCTGGGGCACCAAAAGAAGGCTGCGGGTGAATCTATCCTGCTCAGATGGTGGGAAGCGAAGCAGTGAAACAGAGGGATGGGATTTAACTGGTGCTCGTGCAGGACACCCAGCAGTTCTACCTGCTGGGAGGTTTAGCGCTGTCTCGGGGTCCGTTCCTCATAAAAGTCCCGTGCGTTCCTCTCTCGATTCATCATCAAAGTGTTTACAGAAGGGGTCAGCAACTTTCCCCTGGCACTACTGGCAAGGTTCAACGTAGCCGTGCTGCTGTGCACCACAGCACACAGCAAACGGGAAGAACGAGCCTCGGGGCATGGTTGTCCCTCTGAATGGCAGAAACATTGCAAAACCAGCAGCCATAGAGGCCAACGTCAACACGGGTGTCTGGCTTCCTTCTGAGTGATCCACTTGATTCCATTTTCTAAGCTAAACACTGCCTACGTGGACTGGATGCACAAATCAATAAAAGCCTTTGGAACCCCTTGGGAATCCCCTCCAGGCCTTTGAAACATCAATTCCTGCCCAGAAGGTGACACACGGCTGGAGGGAGAACAAACCCAAGCCCGTCCGGCCATTGCTCAGATCCTGCGTGACAGTTATGCGTGAAGAAGGGTGAGCACATCGCCCTGGGGAGCAAGAAGTAGGGCCAAAGCCTGTAAAACGCTGGAGAACAAGAATCCCTCCTGCCAAGCACGTTAACACAATTTGCCTGGTTTCCTCCCGGCATAAAGCGAGACACCGGTGATTCACAGCTCACCTCGTAATTACCGGACCCAAAAATAGCAGGGCCAAGAAACGGAAAGTTGCAGTGACTCACGGTCAGGTCACTGTTGGCTAACGCACCTCCAGTGTTGGCTGGCGCGGAGCAGGGACGTGAGTCACCCCCTTTTTCCAGGATGTAGCTGGACGGAGGTGACTCGGCAGCGAAGCGTAACCTGTGATGGGGCGCTGGGATTTGGAGATCTCCTTTCACTGCCCCTGTGGAACAGCACAACACAGCTAGATCCAAACGTCTAGGAGTTACTTGGGCAGCAGGAAAAGGAAAAATAACAGCTGTATTAGCCAGGAGCACCGCTGGGTTGAGGAGTCCTTGCCTTTTGCCATGAAGACATGCCATATGTTGACTACAAAGTGATAACGAGGACTGCAGACACCTGAACTCCAGGTGTCTGCAAATGTCACTGTGCTCACAGCAGTCACCAGCCGCCTTCTGCATGTCAGCAGGGTATTTTTTTTCCCCTGCCATTATTTCTTTATCAGGAAACAACGTTGAACACTGAAAAATAGTGTTCCTAAACAGTGCTGACAGCACTAGTGACTGGAGTCAGCAGAAACGGAGAGAAAAGGAAAACCGCTCTAAAGCTTTATAGATGGGTCAGAAGTCTGACATCAACATTCTTTCATCAGAGGTTCCAAGCAGCATTCCCCAAAGCTGAGCTGCTTGCAAACACATCCCCCAGAGAGACCAGAATGCACGTTCTCCTCTTGGGAACCCAAAGCTGGAAAATCTGGGAATTTCATTTGAAAATCCCAACCTTTCATGCTGGACTGGGGGCTTTCGCTTCCTGTTTCCACATTTCTGTTTCCCTGTGCTATTGCTACATTCCCCCCCGACACGCAAATCCTGGTGTCAGACACCAATGCGCTTCTAGGGTGCTCCTGAAGGTTGCAGTGTGAAATCAAACCATTCTTTTTCCCCTTGCCCATTGTGCCTCCACTAGCCACAAGGCAGATCCGCACCTGCAGACGCTCCGGCCCCTGCTCCTTCTTGCACAGCGGCTGTCCCGTAGCTGTGGCTATCACTGGGGTACCATCAAACAGCTCCCGTTGGGCCGCCCCATTGAAAAGACAACACATTATAAAGCAAAACCGAGCTGATGAGAACTAACCACCTAGAGGTAAGTTAGAAGATCAGTATTTTTTCCACCAGTCCTCGCAAGCACACTGTATTTTGGATTTCCAGTTTGC
>NW_010430503.1:10152-22730 GCF_000710305.1 Buceros rhinoceros silvestris
CTTGCACATACTTGCTCGCATTCCAGGTCAGAACAAAAACTAATTTCCAGATGGGATTCACACTGTGTGGGCAATTTTGGAAAGTTTTGACCAGTTCTATTAAGTCCAGAACTAGCTATTATAGTCCATTAATTGGATCCGAACTGAAAGTAAACAATTGGATTTAATGACGTGCGAGGCAAACATTTAACTGCACTATTATATACGGTATGGCTAGAAAGATTCGTCACAGCAGCTTATAAACTGCAAACTGAGGAAAGATCCCAGGAAGAAAATAAGGAATCAGACTATAATCGCTGCCTTCAAAATGAGAAGTTACTGCTAAAGTTTGAACACAGATTGAAGAAAAAACCAAGACAAACTATTTTGGAAACTGAAAACCCAACAACTCAAAACTCTTTTAAAATAATAATAATAAAAAATCCTGCAAGCCAGAGAAAGTTTTATACAGAGTGGTGGAGAAAGAAAGGAAAAAGGAGAACAGAAGGGAGAGGAACTGTTTTGCTTTTTTAAATTGGGTTTAAAATTAAATTTTAAGACACTTGAGTAGAAATATTTCTCCAGGCAGACCCCTCTCACCAACATCAGCGGGGCAAACAGTTCCAGCGCTTTGCAGGCTCATGTTCCAGTTTCGTGCTCTGCTTTGCTTTCAGTTCATTATATCCCTCCAAAACCCTGCAACTCTTCGGGTGCAGAGCGGCTTTGTCAGCTTACATAAGGAAAACCAAAACCCAAAGCCAAACGGTTTAATCAAAGCTAAAACAAGGTTCCAGGAAGGGGAGTGGGAAGCAGGGACAGGGACATACCGACTCCATCTGATCGCAAAGCCCTGCCCCAACCGATTTGAGATGGGTCTCAAGCCGGTGTGCCGCAGCGCGGGGCTGCCCGCGGGCAGGGGGTCCCGCCAGCAGTGCTCACACCAAGATGAGATCTCAGCCCGTCTGAAAGAGCTGGCGCACACCTACAGTGTTCAGCACCGAGCCCGGCCAGAGCGAGGTTCGCTCTAAACCAGATGATCCCCGCCTGCAAAGCCGCTTTCCAGCCCAAAAACATCACTTGGGCAGAAAATGGGGAAAAGCCTCACACCTCTGTTTTCCCTCAGCTTGTGTTCCGTGTCCACCGCTGGTTTTGCAGCTTCCCTTCCCAAGCATCGCCTGGAGGGAGCCGGCTCCTCCGGGCAGCAGGAGCCCATCGCCCAGCAGCATCGCCCATCGCCTTTGCCAGATGTGAGCAGGAACAGAAGAGGGGCAAGGGGACCCACACGGGTAAGATTTCGTGCTCAGAGCTGCCTAAAGGGTCTTTCTAAAAGCTCCCAGGAGAGAATGAACTCCTCCAGTTGATATGTATTTCCGTGCACGAGAAGTATTTTCAAATGGAAATGAAGTTTAACTTCAGGGTATACAAATACTACATGGAAAAATTATAACCACCCTACCCCAGACATCACAAATGTAGACACTATGGGACAAAGATGACACTTAGAACTAAAAACGTTAAGGTAGGAGATGCCTATTAATTCCTGCACTGCCGCAGCGGTACCAAGCCCAGCTGTACAACCGCAATAAAAGCGGGTTTGGATTTGTGATTACGGGTCAGACTACAGAGATTTTTTAACTCTCATTTTTCTCCCATTACACAACACTAGCTGGGCTTTTTTTTAAACGTCACTGTTTATTTGTTTGTTTTTTTCCTGCCCCATCTGTGCATAAGACTTCAAATTATGTCAGTTATACTGAAAATACAAGTATTGGAAGTTCCTCTCTTGTTAAGATCACTAGGAACACAGAAAAAAGAAAACAACCCACCAAAACCCAAACAACAAGGAAACAGATGCTACTTCTTCTCTTTTAAAAGGCTCCGCTTTGATTATCTCGTACACTACTCAGGTTCAGTTTTTGCACAGAAAAACCAACTTATTTCGTGCATGAGTGTGGAACTTCAGAAAGGCCATAGTGACTTTTTCAAACAACCCCCAAGTTTTAATATTAAATGGAAAAGTGTGTGTGTTTTCAGCATTACCCGTGGGGCTCAGGCAGCTCCTCTCCGAAGTGTCTGCAATGTGGAACCTATCAGGATAATTTTTAGCTGACCACATACAAACAATTACATATCATTACAGAGCTCTGAATAGCTCTTGCGTGGAGAGCGTGCCTACGGTCTCCTGTTGCGCTCGGCTCTGCCTGCCAGACTAGGGGAACTCGCGGATGCCCTGTTCAACTCACAGCTTCGCAGGCGGTGAAACCCTTGTTGTCCTCCACCAGGACAGGCACTTGAGCCGAGGGACCTCCTGCCTGCAGCATGGCCAAAGGGGACATTTACAGGTGGGTTTCGAGGCATTGCACCAGCTGGCCACTCTTGCTCATCAGGAACGAGGTCTTGGGGGATGTCACCTTTCTGGTGGAGAGCCCGTAGACACCTCCAAGCTCCTGACGACTAGTTTCTAGCATGCAAAGAGCCTTCACCCGGAGTTATTGGGCACTAAAGGGACCTGAGTGCAGAGGCATCCCCTGTGCTCTGCTCTGTTCTTTTGTGGGTCTGAAGAGCTGGGGATCAGGTCCCCCTGCAACCACAGACAGGTCAGCACGAGCTCCTCCCTAGCAGCGAAGAGCCCTCTCCTAAGGCAAATGTAAGACAAAACGCCTTGTCAGGGTGGTTTCAGCTCTGGTGCTCTGCCTCTCATCTGGTGGGAACCTGCAGAGCACATGGGCAGTTCTGGCAGCTAAGATGCGCATTCTCCCTAACCACATCAACGCTCCCGCTTGCTGGAGTTGACAGAAGAAATGATGATCAAAAAATTTAAAAAAGTAATCATGATCCAATGGTAAATCCAGAGAGTCTCCCTGGAAAGACATGACGCGAAGTGTTAATTACTGGGAGAACAATATTTGTGGGGGCAAAACCATATGTCCTTCTCCAGAAATTGGCACAGAGCCACGGAAAGTCCCTCTAGATCCCACGGACCAGTCTGAGTTTTGCTGTAACAGCTCCGCTTTTGTATTCGCTAGGGTTTTCCTTCTGGGCATCCTACAGCTCATAAGGCACACGGCTGAGCCCTGCTCTTCTAACAAGCCTTTCCGCCAGGTCTCGGGGTCAGAGCGTTCCCATAATACAATAAGCACTGTATGGATCTCGTAAGCTCCAAGGCACAGTATGTTATGTGCTTGGAATTCCTTGTATGCTTTTATACTTTGTTTTACATATTGTAATTTTTATATCCATTACCACATTGATCCTTGGAAAATTAATTTAAAAAAAATATAATCAAAAGCAAACACATATTTTAACAGCCTGCCAGCAGCAAATCATGTTCTGTGAGACTGCACTTTGTAACTGACAAGGCGACCAAACCACCAGACCGTGGCGGCAATCCAGCAGGGTGGAGGGGACAGGATCTGAGGGGACTGCAGTCCCTCGAGTCCCTCGTTAGGGTAGCTCGATGCCGCAAAAGCTTTGGACGCAGCTCCACCAGCCAAACCCCACCACCATACTCAAAGGTATCACATGCGACATCAGCCTGTGCGTCCCGGCACAGCACTCAGCTGCAATGACGTCCAGCCGCTGGTGCCAGCCTGATCACCAGGCCTTCCCTGCAGAGCTGGAGCACTCCAGCCGTCACAGGCCCGTCCTCACTCTTGGTTAGGACCCAGCATCAGTGGAAGTCACGGCTTTGCAAGGTCAGGAGTATGACTTCCAACGCCCACATCCTCTTCCCCTCAGCTCTCCTTCCGATGCCATGTGTCCTGATGTTTCATCTCGGCAACAGCATTCGTGCAGCCAAGATCAAAATTCCCAACCTCCGCCTCGCTCCATCGGTATTCTGTCATTTCCAGAGCTGCCTCTCTACTCTCAGTGTCTCCTCCCTGCCCTAGTTCATTCCAGAGAACATCTTTCTCCTCTCCTCTCCAGCACCCTTTCTTGTCCTTTCTACAAAGGCTTGAAAAGCCCAAGTTCGGTAACGCTGCTCCTTTTAACTCTAACGTGCACGTGGTTACGGCCAGACCAGCCCAAAGGCTGCCAGGAGTATTCTTTAGAGTCACCACTGCTCTTAGCTTGACCGTGTAACGAGAACAACCCATTCCAGAGCAGACCGGTGCACCAGAAGGGACAGTATCCATGTCCACCTGGATACCACCAGCTGTCTCAAAGGCAGTGGCAACGAACCGTCATGACGATTAGGCAAGGAGAGGTTATTAATCTGTTTTCCACACTCACGTCCCCCTGCAGCAAGCTCCACAGGGCTACGTGTCATGCAAAAGGCAGACCTGCTTGTTTCCACTGGCTCCCCTGTTGGATTTACCTGGTGTCCCCTTTCTCTTTGTGTGCAGGGGTGACCCACAGGCTGACAGCCAGACTTGAGTCGCAAACAGGTGTCACCATGCCCCACATTTCAGGCATCAATACGGCCTTTGATGTTAAGCTGCTGGAAGAAGCCACAAAATACAGAACATGTTAGGGAGACTCTCCCAACGTCGGGACCAAGCGTGGGGCGGATTGTCATTCATTCGGAGGAAGGAGTGCCTAGAAGAGAGCAAAAAGGATGCGGTGCTGGTGCTTGGGCCAGGGGTTAATGGGGTGACCTGGAGCCAGGAGCACAACACAGACAAGACTGCGGCTCCTCCAGCCCTTTGGGGCGGTACATTTCAGTCTTTTCAAGGCCTCTCCAACCTTCAGAGTACTACCGAGACCAAAATAGATAGAAACCACTTCGACCCTCTTCTGATGACCGCAGATTCAGAAGGCTGAGCCTCCCTCTTAGTGCTCGCATAGAAGGATGTATCAGCCCGAACCCACGAAGCAGGGACCCTGCAGTCCCTCTCCCGCTGCACACCCGTCTGAACCCCGGGCAGCACTGTTTCATAATTAAATTTTCTCTTGTGTTTTAAAAAAGTGGCAAAGAATTCTATAAACTTCAGCTAGAAAAACTTTCTAATCAGGAAAATTTGAGATATTTTTGCAAGGAGCAGATAAGTGTAAAAAAATAAAAAGAAAAGGTTTTAACCAAGACAGAAAAGAACTGCTTGGGTTTTTTTTTTTTCTCTCAGTCCATATATACATTGCAGATGAACCACTTGGCATTTCGAGCCTTTAAGCTGGCTCATTGCCAAACGCTGTGTGGCAGCCACAAGTCAAGACAGAAAAGAACGGCTTTGGTTTTTTTTTTTTCTCTCAGTCCATATATACATTGCAGATGAACCACTTGGCATTTCGAGCCTTTAAGCTGGCTCATTGCCAAACGCTGTGTGGCAGCCACAAGAGCCTGCAAACGCTACCCAGAAATCTTCCACCCGCACCGGGAAAGGCTGACTCAAGCTGACCAGCTTCATGAATGTCTCCGCTTGTTCAGGTCCCCGCGGAGGAACCACCGCACTGCTGAGAAGTGCCATTATGAAACAGCTCCATCCCGACTGGATCTGGAAATTCACTTGGACGTGTTTTTTTGGTACGCGGGACCCACGCGAGCACACAGACAATGACCGGTGGGATGCTCGCGCCAGCTGGCCCCACTAGTAGCAAGAACGCCGTTCTCAATTGATATTTCATCTGTTTACTGTTGAAATATCCAGGACGGCAAACTGCATGGCACAGAACATCCGTGCTGGGACCGCGGGGCGCCACGGGCCGAGACGGGGAAGCACAAACAACAGACAGCGAGAACTTCAAAACCAGCTCTCCAAAGGCCGCTCTCCCCTTTCACTAGCATCCGAAAACAAATCTGTTTTGACCAAATCAGATCACCGCTGCCATCGCCCCTACCAAACAGACTGGGCTAAATCCGCTGCAGAGCTTCACTTCGAAACCCAGATTCTGACCGCTAATGGATTTTATGGGTCTCTCCTGATGATAACTGGAAAAAATAGCGGCATCCGAGATCCAGAAATAACAAAAATTGAGCCCTGCTGCCTCTGCCAAGGGCTGAGCACCCAGATCGGGAGCTCCTCGGTGGGGTATAAAGGACCTTTACATCCTGCATCGCTACATGAGGCAAAAGGGTTAGAGCGTGTTTCAGAACAACTCTTTCTCCTTCCCAGGTCCACGGTGAAAACCAGCTCTTCCATGGCCAGGGAGGAGGGACAAGGCTGGTGCTGGGCTCTGGGGCTTTTCACTGGACATGGGGACATCCAGCAAAACAGGGGGGTGGATGGAACAGACCACGGGCTCCAGTGTGCTTTGTGCCCTGGCCCTGCAGGATGCGAAGGGAAATGAGGCTCGGACCCACCTTCATCCTCAGCTTCTTCTGGACAGCAAATGCATTTCACATTAGCTAATAAATTGCTACATCTTATGTTTCTTAGCGTGCTGGAATGATGAATATTTTGGAATGTATTTTGAATGGTTCCCTGCCAGAGTTGAACAATCATCTAGAGATTTTAAATCAAAAGGCTGAAAAATGGAAACCTCTGCATTTCCACAAAGTTCACTGGAGTTTGAAAAGCACAACTCCCAGCAGAGGAGGCAGAATAATGATCGTCAGAGCCCCCGTGAATTGGGGCAAGCAAGGGACGTGTTGGAAATGACAGTCCCTAACGCAGAGTAAGAATCTTTGCCTCCAGGTGACGAATATATTATAGGAGATCTGCTGACAGCTGCCCTTAATGCGGCTGAAATGTTGGATACTCTAACCTGGAGGATCAGACAATTTAGGGGAGCTCCACGGAGACACAGGCTATCTCAGCCACGGAACGCTGCCTTCGGTCCGGTGCAGGGCTAGCGGACAAATGCTGCCCTTGTAGCGCCACTTAAGAGAATTAAAACCTTTTCAAAGGCTCTAACTAATGAGTCGCATCCATTGCCAGACCTCACCCAACAGAGGAGCATCTCAAAACCAGCAAAAGGTTTGATGGCTCATCCAAGACAGCAGAGTTGGAGAGTCACGGCTACGCACCCGTGCTGTGCCCCGTCCCCTGCTCCAGCCACCGCACCTCGCCAGCTGCAGGAGCCCAAATCAGTTCACAGAGATAATCAGGCACCAGGCAACGAGGGCTGAGCAAGCTCAGCACACACCTGAAGCCTGGATGGAAAGTCTCCATCGATAAAGGACACCATAAGAGGTCTGGTCTCCTCGGAGCAGCCACGGATGGAGCAGGTCCAAGGAATAAGCTTCTCTCTTCCCCGTGGAGATGGTCTGTCTAGACACATTGGCAAGGCCACGCTGCCGCATTTGCAGTGCTGCATCCCTCTTGTGTACAGCCTGTCAAACACTGCAAATTCCTGTCCCCCGGCCTGTTAGCATGGGCGTTTTTTCAAGCTTCCCAGTGTCAGTTATGTCCAGAAATGCCAATCGTGTTTAATGAGAAATTTTTAAACAGGTTTTCCCCCCGCACCCTCGGAAAATATCTTATGATTTTTTTGATCAACCCTCTGGCAAAATAATTTTCTGGTTATTTCATTATGTATATTTTTACTAACAAACTAAAAATAAGTCAAATATCAAGTGTTTTTAAGCCAAGAAACACTGATACGTGAACACAAATTGCAATGGAAACCTTAAAAAAAAGTTCACCAAATAATAAAAAAAAACCTATTCAACAAAACCTCTGGCGGTTTGGTAATGTTTTTTCACTAGGAAAACAACGATGTTTGATAATATTGAGAGAGAGCACATTCAACACAGTACGTAAGCGAAGGTTGAAAACCACTCAGATCAAAGCTCTCCTGAAATAAGCCAAGGACCTTCCACCTCATTCAAGATTACCGGGCTGATTAGTGCACCTCATACAGATTTCTCCATCATCAGAGGTCCTTAACGTGAGCTACCTGTGTCAGGGCGGGTGCAGGTCTAAGAGCATGTGCAAATTCAATCTTGCCCTGGGGTAAGGGTGGACTGATGACACAACTTCATCAGTTTTCTGCCAGACTCGCGTCCCTGGAGCCTGCACCACCCTCCCAGCTCTCGGTGAAGCTGTATTTGGGGGAAGAGCTTCGGGAGGTGGCAACAAAACCAGCAAAAGAGCAAAGCTGGGGACAGCAATAGAGGAGCAGGCGGGGATTCGGCAGGCACGGAAACTTCCCAGCTCCAGCTTTCCAAACGACAGCCTGCTCCTCTGCGCCTCCGTTTCCTTCCTCGCTTCGCCTTGCCCATCTGTTTAGACATCCCACTCCTGGAGGATGTGTTGTGCCACTCTCCTTGATCGTGACACATCCAGTAGTCCCGCACTTACAGGGGTGCACACGAAAAGCAAATCACTTCAAAATAAACCAGCAGTGGGATGCATTCACATTGCAGCCGTGCCATTCATGCTGCTGAGTTTCACAGCACGGAGAATAACTTAGCAGCAAGTAATTAAAACATTTCTAGCATACAAAGGTACGCAGCAGCTATTTCGTCTCAGTTGCATCTGCAAATGCTAGCTGGTGTATTTGCGAGTACTGCAGACGGCATTTCCTAGCCATCATCAGTGCTAACCATGAGGCTCCACATTGATGCTGGCTCTGCTCTTAACCTTCTGCAGAAAAAACTGTTGGCTTTGATTCATAAATGAAGGCAGATGGACTTATTTCGGGTCAGCGGGGCTCCAAAGCAAGGCTTAACGGCACCCTCAAACAGCTGATGGGCACCGCTACGTCCCTATGCCAGCACTTCCCTCGGCCAAGGCATCACATAGCTCCCAAAGCTCAAGCTCAGCCCTCTGTGGGTCAGCCATAGCCTGGCAGTGTGCTGGTTAGACGAGCACTGAACGTGGCCTGCACAAGCCCCAGATCACCCCAATGCTGCGGTGCAGCAGCTCCCTCAGCCTCATCAACCTCCTGAACCATCATCCTGGAGCCGAGATGTCTGGGTCGCTTTAGACAGAAGCAGCCGTGGGATGGGCTTTCCACTCTGCTCTGCCAACAGCATCCCTTGAGGGGACTTCTGAAATCACCTCGTCCCTTGAAAGAAAGCTCAGCTGCTCCTGGCTGCTTACAGAAACCTTGAGAGCCTTCGACTTCACTTGGGAAATCTCCACCAACCTCTCTGGTCACAGGAGCGAGCGTGCAGGTGATTCCCTGTCGGAGGTGGCTTCTAGTGCAACCCTCCATACATCTCCCAGAAAGGGGTACTAGGGGTGGACACCATGGATGAAGCTGAACCCCCTCCCCTGCCAGCCCCACGCTAGAAGCACTGTCAGCAATGCCAAGCTGGGACTGGGGAGCAGCCAGACATGAAGCTCCTGGCCATGGGCCACTGCTAGCCTGCATCCTAACGGGCACGTCCGCCAGCCAGCCCCGCAGTCCAGCCCACTCTCCAGGCTGCCCCTCAGTCACAGAAATTGAATTAAAATGGAAAGACAGAGATCCCAGCACAGGAATCCAGTGTCCCAATATGCCAACAACGGTACCTGCAGCCCGGACGGAGCCTGGATTTTCTGAGATGGGTCAAGCTGCGAACACCCTTCAACCCTGGGCATAAGGGGACACCACAGAGAGGTGCTGGGTGGACCAAATCATCCGCCACGCAGGTCCTGGAACATGCAACTTGCTATGCAAAGCTGACTGCCATGCTACATGGTGTAACGAAGATCAGAGCACCCAAACCGGCTCAGAGAGAACTAATGCAGACCAGTCTGGTCCTGAAATAGGCCCTCTTTTTCTTTTAAGACAGCTCATTAAATGTTTGCTGGAAAAACAGAAAAGCATTTTCCACAGAGAAGAGGACATCCAAGAAAAGCCCTTTCGGACATAAATTGGCAAGAGACTCCCCAGCATTTATCTTCGGCATAGAATGTGCTCTGTCAGGAGGGCTGTAACTAACAATACGCTGAAAAACATGCCACAGACTTCCACTGTATTTTATTTGGCGCTAAGGGGTTATTCCTCAGCACAAAGTATTTGCAACTGGCATCGGTTAAACGAGAAATTACAACCTTCAAAAGACCTATTTAGCGTCAGCTGCAGAAAGTACGGAATTTGCCATCGGCTTCGATGACAACAGATTATGCCCCATAAAATGCTGCAAACATGCTCGGCTACAATGCTCGGCACGAGCTGCCAGTTCAGCGGGGGGACTGAGGACTTGGCGCTTCCTGCCCCTTCTCAGGAGGCTGCTGCCTGGTTTGGGGCTGGTGACGCTCCTCTCCCCAACCCTTTGGCTCACGTGCCTGCCAAGTTCAGACACAGGGCTTGGGACATGGCAAGCTGGTTTCTGCAAGGACCTTGCTGAGCGGACGGGCAGCCAGCAGAGCCGATGGGCAGCCGGCAGAGCCAGGCTTGCACTGGCTCTCCCAAGGCTGCAAAGCATCTCTGAGCCACACGGCAGCATCTTGCTCCATTTGAAGTAAGAAACCCCAAGCTCGTTAGCCCCACAGCTCATTAGTGCTAAGGAGGAATAAGGAGCAATGTCCCATTCTTCCAGACTGGATGTTCAGCTGGGACAGACTGAAGTCAGCAGCACAGAGCCCAACAGGTCAGGGTTACCTGGCCCAGCTCCCAGCGTGGTGATTTGGGAGCTCCACCACCTCCTGGTGCTGCACAGCTCGGACAACAGACAGCTGCACCATCCCTGTCCCGCTGGATTATTCCCATCTCCTCGAGAGGAGGAAAGAGCTCTGCCAGCAAACTCCCCAGCCTCTCAAACCTCTTTCCACTCCAGCTTGCCGAGCGCTCCAGAAAAGGAAACCTCAGAGTCAGGAAACTTTCCTGGTGTTTGCTCAGGACAAGCGCCGCGTCCGTGCAGGAGCGCACGTGGGAGCGCTCTGCGGAGAGCCAGCACACGTGGGGAAGGGAAGGACCACCGCTCGTCCGCCTGCACCAGGCCAGCACTATCTGGAGTTAACCTGAAAATGCGACAAGAGATTCTCGGTCCAGAAACAATCTCCGCTCCGTCTCTCAGAGTGGGCTCCGGAGAGGTTAGCCTGAGCTACGTTTTCCTGCCGCAAACCCGGCGCTCGCTCGGTGAACTGTGAAACGCTCCTGTCCCCGCGCTCTGCAAGAGCTTTACTGTTTCTTTCCCCAGCCTGAGTCAAAGGCACGCAGCCACGGTGGACCTATAAACACAGGGGTTCGGTGGGCATAGACCCTTCGTTCACCTTGTCCTGGAAGGATATTTAACCATTCACAGGACCTGTGCAGCCACAACAAAAATCAAAGGGGCAAAAAGTCTCCTTCCTCATGTAGCTGCAGCCCGCCCTGCGGCAGCACGCTCTGCTCCAGCGCTCATAAAACCCGGATGCCCACATGGCCTCTGCAGCCTTCGAGCCAACCCCTGCTCCTGCAAGCCCAGGAATAGTCACTTCCCTTGAAATTCAGTGTGTCTGTGAGTTTTTACTGCACTGGGGAAGAGGGGATGGCTTTGTCTTGCCTGTGCCGCCCAGCGCTGTTTGCGCACAGCAGGAGCAGCCGAAACGGGACCAACCTAAACATTCAGCCCATAAGCTGGACCCTCGAGACTCATACAATTGCCTCTGTAGAAGACCGGCACCAAGACAGGCTCCAGACAGACTGTGCCTTCTCTCCCTGCACCCTCTCATTCTTTTTTAAGCCCAGAGCTGGCTGAGTCTCGTCCTTCTGACTTACTTACACCACCAGAGATGTGCTTTTTTTACCCCGGGTTTTCACACGAGCCCAGAATCTGGAGCTTCAAGGTGTGACAGCAATGCCGAGACTGGTCTTTGGTCCCACTGTACTGGCACGGCCCATTCATTCAGTAAGCAACGGTCCTCCCATAGGGGATCTGGACATTCTGCTGGCATCCTGGTAGCCCCGGTCTATGGTTAACCGCTTGGCCCTGCTGTAAAAGCTGAAGTGTGACCGCTGAACCCGGCTGCAGAGCCCTTTGATGCTCAGGACATTTGCAATCAAGCGCCTAATGACAGGCTGAAGTGCCCAACTTGAGGGAACTGCACGGGAAAACCTCGGCCATTGCCCACTCCAGAAGCCAGACGGCATTTTCACAGGGCAGACCCTCGAGTCCTCTCCTAGCTTTTTGCTGGGGAAAAAAAAAAAGAAAGGCCTTTCCAATTTACTCTCCTTACACAGAGACTCCCAGGGAGACCAAGCCACATCCTCAGATGATTGTGTCGGAATCACATTTTATTTCCCAACATCCGACGGGAAGAAGCGTATCAAACTGCATGTCATCTGCTGCCGCGGGCTCGTTCCTGGGCAGCGTCTGACGAGTTCACAGTGGACGCGGGGACCGCTCCCAGCTGAGACACTGCTTTTACTGTGCAGATAGTTGAAGCGCCCCTGATGAACAGAGACGCCTTCCTGAATCAAAAGCGAAAGGCAGGAAAACCCAAGTCTTCACATAAAGCAAACCCAAGTAATATTTCTGCCAAATCTGTTCCCGGCCTTAGAAGGATTGCAGAGGCTGGAGATTAAAAGCTCCTTTTAGGCTGGAGAATTCATTCCCTCATCCCCAGCGAAGGATGGATGAGTTACTAAAACAAATATTAGAATTTATTCTGGCTAGCAGCACTCTGATCTTGCCTTTCGTGAACAGGGGAGGCAAAAGTGCTCCCGATGAGTGTCATTTACACACAGACGACTTCAGGTCCTCTTGCTTGCT
Organism: Buceros rhinoceros silvestris; assembly: GCF_000710305.1. Lineage (NCBI taxonomy): Eukaryota > Metazoa > Chordata > Aves > Bucerotiformes > Bucerotidae > Buceros > Buceros rhinoceros. Next base: position 22,637 of record NW_010430503.1, read on the forward strand.
GAGCCCAGGCTGTGATACGACACACAGGTTTCTCCCACAAACCTCCTCTTGTTGCTCAGGAATTTGTTTTGCTGTTGCTCTGGCAGTTTTATTT
>NW_010430504.1:0-956 GCF_000710305.1 Buceros rhinoceros silvestris
TAATATATATAAAATATATATATCCATATGCAAAAGTCCCTGCATGCCTCAATTTTTCTCATCCTACAAACTGGAAGCTTTCATTTCTATTGTATAAACAAGTTCCAACATTCCTTTTTGTCTTCGATGCTAGAACTAGTTTGGTAACTTGTTACACTATAATTTTTTTTCCTCAGTTCGCAGTTCAGCAATATCATTCAATTTGTACTTATTTATAAAATTTTAATGTTGGAAACTTATTTGAGATTTTATTATAGACAATTTTTTTGGCACAGCCATTTCGTGCCACTTGAGCGATGTGGAGTTATTTTATTTTCTTGCAGATACTGTACATTAATGGTCAACTTTGCCACTTGCACTGAGTTTCTGGTCAAACCTCTTTTCATAAATGAAGTCATGACTTCAGTATAACTTGAGTATATGGTTTTCTTTGCTTTACAGCTTAAAGAAAATAGAAAAGTTTTAGCTGATAGACAAACACTCAGGAGCTCATTACATAGTAAAAACGGTCTTGCCAAATACTGAATTCACTATACAATTTGTAAAGAGAATCTGCTTGAATTATTTTTATATTCAAACTTCTTTCTGTTTCACAAACCAACTTTAAGTGCTGTTAATGATGCTTTTGGATTCTTATCGGGGAAAGTGTATTTCACTCTTTAGAGAAAAAAGTCTTTGACAAATGGATCAGTTCATCATACGTTCTACGAAGTAAAGCAAACTGAGATCACATCAGTACACTTGGGGGGTTGGGGCTTTTTCTCCAGCTCTGCTCTGCATCCTTACTCATGGAAGTAACTGCTGCTCCAGCTGGTCCCCAGAGCCTCACCTCAGCTGTCCACAGACTTTATCTGTTTTCCTCACCAGACCCGAGCTGCAGAGGTGGGTCTGGTGAAGTCAGCCATCCTGCCTGGGTAGGCGGAGTGGCAGGGGGAGAGCCCCAGTTTTTTTTTTTT
>NW_010430504.1:1150-2263 GCF_000710305.1 Buceros rhinoceros silvestris
CGAGCAAAACGTACATCTGCCAACAGCCGATTTGGTTGCTTACCCGTCAAATTCTTGTGTTCCAGGATCCTCTCAGCACAAACCGCAGCTAAAAGAGTTCTGTCTCGAAGGAGACTACTCAGTGAATTGGCTTAGTTGTAACTGTATCGGATTTGTATCTTAAGCAATGTTGACTCATGTTATGACTGTGTGAGACAGCAGCTTTCCAAGCATAACATCTGTATGTACAGTGTAGACAGAAAAACATCCTCCTAATGCTTTTTTAATAATTATTATTCTAAGTGTACTGAGTTTTTATTTTGTGGTTCTTTGCCCTACGTGTGCCAGGTTGCGTGGCTTTATCGATGACAACTGTCATGTGCTTTACTGGCTGATATTGTTTGTTCTCGCTGAAAACAGATGACCAGCTGTTCACACCTATTTAAAAAAAGTAATTGTGTGGGGAAGCAGCTTCTCAGAAGCACTAAGCGATAATGTGTTCTTCTGCGTTAACGTTTACACTAGAGGTGTGCGCTGGTGGTTTTTTGAGGCACTCAGTAGATCAGCATCTTGACCCTGGAGGAGGAATCAGCTCCCTCTCTCCACTTCTTCCGTCTTCAGACTGTGCTCATGGACCGTTGCCCACTTGCCACAAAGTCTTGCTTTTATCCTCTTCACCCAAACCATTGTAGCCAAGCTACCGAGGAGGAAATGCATATAGCATGTGCCATGTTTGTTGAAAATACTTTTTTCCCCCGCATGTACAAAGAAAAACTAGTATATAATGTAGGAGAATATTTATGTTTAAGTATTAATCATTACTGTACAAAATCCTTACCTTTAAATGTTCAAAAATTTACGAATGCCATAAACTCCTTGTTCACACGGTTGAAAAAGAGGGAGGAGTCATCCTTTCTTTTTAAAAGAGCTTAACCTAAAAATATCTGAAACCCCTCCCAGACATCTTTTGCAGGTAACTGACTGAGAAGCTCTTTGGAGGGGGGTGGGATTTGATTTTCCTCTGAATTTGTTGACGTTGCAAAGCAGTTCTGTGCTTCGCAGAGAGGTTTTGTTTCTATGAGACCATGGTGAAAGCTAGAATTGAAAACTAAATGTGAATCACATTATAGTCAT
>NW_010430505.1:0-352 GCF_000710305.1 Buceros rhinoceros silvestris
GGGAGAGCACAGCCACAGCTGAGGCTGCTGTCCCCTTGCCAAGGTCCCTGTTGTGTGGTTTGGCCACACACCCACACCAGGAGCTGTACCAGGGACCAGCATTTCCTCGATATGGAGAATTGTCAGGGGGTTATCTCGGCTCCACAAGCTCAAACAACCCCTCCCGACCCTGTGCGTGGACCCCTCCAGACTTCAACATGCAATTGCTGCGCCTTGGGGCTGTAGTGCAAGAGGGGACCAAGAACACAAGCATGGATGCCCTGGGAAGTGGGTCCAGTGGCCTCAACCAGAGCTGGGTCTGGCTGCTAGGCAGAGGTCAGCACTGCCATGGGCCTGGCAGCACCCCCAGACT
>NW_010430505.1:487-778 GCF_000710305.1 Buceros rhinoceros silvestris
CTGGCAGCACCCCCAGACTCCCCCTTACCATCATCAGGGCCCGGTTTCATGATGGTCATCACTTGCTGCCGTGCTCCTGGGGCAGCACTGTGGAAGAGGGATGGATCCTTCTCAGCTGGAAGAGAGACGCAGCTCCAGGGTGACACCAAGCATGGGAATGTGTCAGCCCCAGCCATGCCATGAGAAGAGGCCGGGCTTCAGCTGAGCAGCTCCCCCAGACAGCATCATCCCTGAGCATCTCCGCTGGCCAGCATCATCCCCATGCTGCTCTCCATTACCTTCAGCAGATGT
>NW_010430505.1:1137-1341 GCF_000710305.1 Buceros rhinoceros silvestris
AAATATTTTCAGCCACCGGCCCGCGTGTGGGAGCCACAACCCTGGCCCTGCCGGGAAGCTTGTGAGTCCAGCCAGCAGCAAGATGGGGCACTTACAGGGCTGGAGTGCTCCTTAGCTTCCAGCTTCATTGCAGGGAGGTGGCTGGAGACTAGCCCTGGTCTGAGCCCCCCGGGCTGCCCATCCAAAGCAGCACCCTCCTGTGCA
>NW_010430505.1:1503-1951 GCF_000710305.1 Buceros rhinoceros silvestris
TGGGCTCAGCAAGTGCAAGACTTTGGGCCATCTCGTGTCCCTCGGCTCAAGCTGAGGCTGTGCGCCTTCCCCCAGAGCCCTGGAGAACAGCGGGTCCCCGTGGGGCTGCAGGTGCCTGGCACGCAGCTCCCTGCCAGCCCTGAGTTCATCCCCACAGCAAGCCCGGGACCTGCACCCCATCTTTCCCTCAACCCCCCCTCCAGGGAGACCATACCCTGGCCCCCATGGTGGCAATGTCCCCACTGCCAAGGCTGGGATGTCCCCGAGCTTCATGCACCCACCCACCCACTGACCCCCGTGTGGGACCTCACCTCCCCTACCTGTCCAGGGGATGCCCCCGATGCTAGGGACCGAAGATGCTCTCCTGCTGCAGTGGGGATGAGGCTGAAGCCAAGCCCTGGCCACCAGTGCTCGGTGGCCCTGGCTGGCCCTCTGCGGCACCCCCGGG
>NW_010430505.1:2098-2472 GCF_000710305.1 Buceros rhinoceros silvestris
CGGGCTCCCTGCCGCTCGCCCCGACCCGTGCTGGGCTCCAGCCCAGATGCCAAGGTCCGGCTGAGGGACAGCAGTTATTTCTGGCTGAGAAAGGGGGCGGAGCAGAGCTGACCCTTGGGGACCAGAATACGGTCACCCCGCACAGAGCAGGACTGACCCACGGGGATGGGGATGCCATCACCCCGGCATGGAGAAGGGCTGACCCTTGCGGACAGGAATGGTGGCCATGCAGCAGCAGCAGGAGGTGGCCATGTGCCACGTGTGCCCAGGCCAGCTTGGGGACAGACTGGAGCCAGGCAGGGTGGGATAACAGCAGTTTATTTCTGCATTGGGTATACAGATGTGTGGCAACGGTGGGTTGTGGTTGGTGGGGG
>NW_010430506.1:0-6337 GCF_000710305.1 Buceros rhinoceros silvestris
TTACCTCGGTCCCTCGACCCTTAACACTTCTTAGTAGTTGCTGATCCTGGTTTTGCATTTTCGTTTTACATCTTGAAAATGACAGTTCTTGAAAGCACTGTTGCTTTCCTGTATTCTCTGGAACACACAAGTTCTGCCTGTACTGCTGAAGCAGACTGACGATGCCCCATATCCTTTACCTAATTCTGAGGCAAAACTCCCGGTGACTTAAATAGCAAATGCACAGAGCAACATTTACTTTTACATGATATATCACTCCAGTGACTTCACTGAAGATTTGCGTCAGATCCCTGCTCTACCCTGTCTCCCACTGCAATTTTTATTATGATACTGTAAAATATTTAGCTATACGTTGGAGTCTAATCCAAACCTACTCGTGTCAGTGCAAAGACTCCCATTGACTTCAGTGGACTGTGAATCAGGCCATGAAGAGTAAGTCACGTTTGTGTGTCAAAGACTAAACACATTTTTCACTTTAGTGAGTCTTGGGAAAAATACTAAATAGGGGTTGTGCTCTGGGGCGGACTGCATTTGGACCTATAATAGGGCAGTCTTTAAACACCTTGTTCATTTAAAAGGTGTTACTCTAACTTGTCTACCTTTTCCTAATTACAGCAAAAATAATTTATTGTGTGCAGTCTCATACAAAAGTATGTCTTTGAAACATGCCTTCTGAATACTTAGAAGTATTTTAACTACTAAAACTGCCATGTAGATTCCCTTTTTCATGTTTTTATTGCACATATCATAAAAGATCTACTGTTGCTCATGTTTATGTACAAGTGTGGCCACTAACCTTGCCCCATATTCATAGATTTGTTCATCTCATGAGACACTCTACAGGCTGTAAACTGAAAAAAAAAAAATGCAATTAAAACTTGTTAAAGACAATTAATCTGAAGTAGAGAGAAAAAAACCTGCCTCACTGCTTTGTTCATAATAATAGTCTCTGAACTATAATTAAATTCTTCCTTCCAATAATTGTATACATATAAAGGAATTTTCCAGATAGGAAAACAATGCAATGATTAAAAATGATTAAGAAGCTGATTCCAAAAGCAAAGATGAGCCAGGGAGGATTGGGAAGATTTTAGGTGCCTCTAAATGTACTGTACCAGCTGGGTACCAGATGGTGTTTGGCTACTTGTACCCACTGACTGAAAATACCAGAGGAGCAACTACGCTGTTGCCAGAATCAGTTCCCCTCCCTTAAATAAAAGTGGCACTCTTGGGAACGACTTGGCAGTGCAGAAAAATTTCCTGACAGTGAGCTGTATTAGATTGTGGAATAGTTTCCCAAAGGCAGAAGTAGACACCAAATTGCTTGGCATGTTAGAGAGACTGGACGAAGCTCGAAAGTACCACAGAGATGTGCTACTCTAGTGAGGTGGTGACTTACTCCATCATAAACGTAGAATTAGAGGAATGTCACTGCTTTCTTGAGAGTAACTTTAGAATGCTGTAGGTTTCACATTATGGGGCATCAAGGAAAGATTAGAGAATCAGTGTTGACTGAAGTTAATTTTCTTCTGACTTGTCTGTAATCAAAAGATCAATCAGTCATTTAATGTATATAGTTTGCTTCATGATCTCGGTAGTTGTGTGCTTTTTTAAAAGTTATTTTGCAGTAGGGTAATGTACGTAGTTTCCTTCCAAAACGTTGTCAAGACATCTTGCAGAAACAATAAGCATCGCCAATATGTTATACTGGACGTGCAGACATCATCAGCTTTTGTGGATAATGAAAAACTCTTGTAATTTGTTCCTCTTATCTGTGATCAAAAGATAATTAGAAAGAAAGGAAAGATAATTAAAAAGAAATTAACTTAACTTCAAATTACCATTTCTGTTGGCTGTTTGAGAGTCAAGCCAGAAATAGGAAGCCATCACTGTATGTAGCAGTTTGCTAGCAAGAAATCATCTCCAAATTGTTAGAAGTGTGATTACATTAATTGTGTCCAAAATGAAAGGTTAAAGAAATCAGTAGAAGCACTGTATTATGGAATACAAAAAAAGGAACGATCTGATAAACTAATGAAGGTTTCAGCCTGTACGGATGTTGCTGGAACTTGTTTGCTCTTTCAGACTAGCTGAATCATGTCCAAGGAAAGAGTAGCAGAAAAAAAACTAAAATATTTTTCTTTCCTGTTTTGTTATTATGTATTTATTCATTTAAATGAATAAAAAACTTTTGGGACCTAAAGCTTCCAGTGTCATTTGAAAGTAGCATTTTTGATTTGAGCCCCAGCTGCGGACTCTTTTGTCTTTGAACTAAATGCAGCTGGGGCTGAAAGTACCCTTGGCAGAGAAAAAACAGTTGTTTTAGCGGCTGGGCTTTGATTCCACGTATTTCCTCACTGCCACTACAGACTATTTTTTGCCTGTAAGTAGAATTTAAGTCTAGTGTTTAAAACCATAAATCTGCCTGTGCTGAGTAGCATCCTTGTGGGCTGCACAGACAGTGTGTAGCCTTCTCCACAGACTCTCCAAGCTTTTGAAAACTTTGAAGCATCCCCACGTTAGCTCTTCTCAGAAAATCTAGACTTTCAAAAATTCAGTCAGCTTACAGTCCAGTGTTAGTTTGTAATGATGGACAGAAGTAAGTAGAAGTACAGTGGAGTCCTTTCCAAGTGTGTTGCTACACTTTCTCACTCAGATCTTGCTTCTCAGCCCCATTTAGTTCAGAGAGAGCAGGACAAAATCACAAGACATTTAAAGTCTGTGTTTTGATATTAATTTATTTCAGAAATAAAATTTTGTGGGAAGATTGCTTAAATCTCAGTAGCAAACTGCTTCTTTGTTGTTGTTGGGTACTTGCCGATCAGCCATTACTAGAAAAGCACATCTTGGGTCAGTGTGCACATGTTGTAAGGGTCTGCTGTGCTTCAGGTGTTGCTATGCTTAGATTTAGCTCTATGACCGTGAGACAGTGGATGTTGGTGGTCAAAAAGTGTCCAAGTTTCATCAGCTTTCCCCAAAGCCAGATCATGAAGGGGTATCAGAAACTAACAATAGATCACTGAGTTTGTTTTGAACTGGCAACTTAGAAACAATTCCTGTTCCACACAAGCAGAAAATGTTAACTGGATTCTGCTACCAGCATCACACAACTTTTTCCTCACTGGAAATGCTAAATGAAGTTTTGGTAGGAGATTGTGATCACAGCAATATAAAAATAAACGTTTAGCCAGATTCAGGTCCTGGTCCCTCATTAACCGTATGGAGCAATGCAGAGAACAAAAACCAAATACAAACCCTCGCCAGCTGATACTTTTACTTATTTATTTATTTGTCTGAGGAGGCTGCCAGTGTAATAATGAACTGACAGAACGTTCACAGCATACAAAATCCCCCCTCTTCAATCTCTGTTTGCAGGATGAGGTGGGGGGAAAGCAGAGTTATATCTGCTCTTATTCTGTGAGTCCTGGATCTGGAAAGGTTCTGAGGATCCCAGTAAAACAAAGAACAGAATTTATGGCATTGTTGAGACATTCTGGCCAAGAATGTTTTATACATTCCCATGATCAGCAAGTTGAGAAAACAAAACCCAAAATAATTTTCTGATTCACCATTTATCCAGATTAGTATATATTTTCTATAAAATGCACATCAACATTCAAGTTAGTACAGACAGACACTGGTGTGAACCCGGACGTGGATACTTAATAATTTCTGTGCAAAAAATGTGTGTACATTTAGAGACACATGTACTTGAAAATGCAGCTGCCTTTGTTTACTTGTTCTTCAGAGTGGGACTGTCCTCTCATGTTACAGAGGTCAGTAGGAAAGAGTCTGCTCTGCCGTAACTCTACTGACTTCCGTAAAGACAGAACTTGGCATTTGACTTTGGTCAAGTTACATCAGAGAAAAATGTGTCCTTTGCTATTCTACTTTGCAGACTTCTAAAAGATTAGTTATTTCAAAAGAGTGTACTGAGTCCATGTGTCCCAGTTTGCTTCCCGAAGAACTGTAGGCAGAACTCTTCTGAATTGTTTTATTTCTACTTTTCTTTCTACCTGAGACAATTAGGTTTTTTACATGTACTATTGATCAGCATCTTAGAAATCAAGTAACAGTGGAATATTTGCCTTCAGACTGAAATAATCGTCCTGTATATTTTTAAAGGGTAGATTTCCACTTTCTCCTTAATCTAATCTAGTGATCTGTGAACTGCTAAATATTCAATTATAGCAATTCAGCAGCAATTTTAATTTTCGTTATTTGGGGTTTTTTTTCTCCTGTAGCAAGCACATGCAACATGCATGGACTGGTGGATAAGATCTCGGGAGTTCATGAAACAGACCTGACCTATCTCAGTGAACAGCTTTTCTCTTTTGTGCTTCTGTGTACTGCACATCCTTTCGAAACACAGTCCCAAATCGTAATGATGTCCCAAATCACAGGATTAATGTGTCTATGAACAGACCTCTTATGCCTCTAAAATGAAGTACTCCTTGCTAATTTCTCTTCAAGACACCAGCTTAATTGCATTTTAAACAAATGGGCTGCTTTGCTGGCCAACTTTTAAATGAGATAACAGCAATGTTCACTCTCCAGCAGTGATGAGTGCCTTGCAGTAGATTCAAAACTCTGTTCAATAACAGGTTTAATCTCACACCAGCAGATTTACTGCAGAATAAACTGCCACTGAGCTCATAATTAGTAAAACAAAAAAACCCAACCTACTAAATATTATTTTCCAAAGCAGCAGGCTATGTTTTAGTGGAAATTTTTAGTCTTTTTCTTTGTATGTTTTATTGATTTTATGTATGATATTGGGAATTCATGCTATGATTTAAGATAATGGTCTTTATCGATCACTTAAGCAGTTGTTTAGCTACATAGTAACAAAATGATGCTCCCATTCATGGGATATGTGATACTGACAGCGGGGAGACCACAAGTGCTTCCCTTCTTAATGTTCATTTCTTTTTTCCAAAAGCATATTCGCTGCTGGAAAACAGCAACTGCAAACATTTGTGCTTTAGAAACAATCTTCCCATAATTTTCTTTGTTGCAGCTATTAGTAGCCAATTGTGATTCAGTGATACCCAGTTCAACAAACAGATGTTCCAAAGTATATTCTCTGTAGCATGAAAACAAATATTAATGAGGTAATTGGAACTATTGAGGAAAGAAAATGGTGAGTATGTAATTTCTAATGTTTGAAGTCATGCACTTCAGTGTTTTCTTTTATCTGGTGACAAAGTGAAGTTCCAATATCTAACTGTTTCAACACCAGAGGGCTAATTTTTAAAACGGCTTCATTCCAGTTTCAGGTCTGTGTGTACACAGTATGTTTGTACTCAGGAAGGAGAAGTTGGAGAATGTAACTGAAAAAATTACGGAGTTTACTGAAATCTTTGATTCAGATATATCTATACTGTTCTTTATCTGATTCTAGTCTTCTGTGCTCCTCTGATGACAGCTGGTACCATAGCAAACTGATTGACAGAACTGCAGAATTACACAGAATGTTAGAGGTTGGAAGAGATCTCTGGGGATTACCTCGTCCAACACCCCTGCTAAAGCAGGCTCACCTAGAGCAGGTTTCACAGGAACATGGCCAAGCATGTTTGAATAACTCTAGAAAGGAGCCTCCACAACTTCTCTGGGTAACCTGTTCCAGGACTCTGCCACCTCAGAGTAAAGACGTTTTTCTTCATGTTCGGGTGTAATTTCCTGTGTTACAGTTTGTGCCTGTTGCCCCTTGTCCTGTCCCTGTGTGCCACTGAGAAGAGTCTGGCCCCATCCTCTTGTCACCTGCCCTTCAGGTATTGATAAGGATTGCTAAGATCCCCTCTCAGTCTTTTTTTCTCCAAGCTGAACAGACCCAGCCTTTCATCTTGTCTTTCTTGAACTGGGAAGCCCAGAACTGGACACAATACTCTAGTTGTGGCCTCACCAGGGAGAGTAGAGGCGGAGAAGAACCTCCCTTGACCTGCTAGTCACGCTCTTCTTAATGGACCACAGGATACTATTGGCATTCTTGACTACAAGGGCACACTGCTGGCTCATGGTTGACTTGTCCGCCAGGACTCCCTGGTCCTTCTCTGCAGAGCTGCTTTCCAGCAGGTCAACCCCTAACCTGTACTGGTTGGTGCAGGAATAACTGGGGTTATTCCTCCCCAGGTGCAGGACACTACACTTGCCCTTGTTGAACTTAATTCGGTTCCTCTCTGCCCGATAAATTTGTTGACTTTAATTCGGTCCCTCCCTCCCCGATCCCCCAGCCTGTCCAGGTCTCACTGAATGGCAGCACAGCCTTCTGGTGCATCAGCCAGTCCTCCCAGTTCTGTATCCTCGGCAAACTTGCTGAGAGTACACTCTGTCCCTT
>NW_010430507.1:0-5844 GCF_000710305.1 Buceros rhinoceros silvestris
TTTAGCTGGACTCGCTCAGTCCCTGTGGCAGCATCTCTGGGGTGAAGCGAAGGGATGGATCACCTGGCTGCTCTCTCTAAGCCTCCCTGTCCTCACCCTCTCTCTGATCAGGTGGGAATCACCTACCCAAAGGCAGAGCTTTGTTTTTAAGCCAAATCATCCGCTGGCTTCATTTTCCTGCCCCCGGTGAGTAGAAAAGCTGCTGAGTGTATGGGGCATATATTACCCTTAGGGCTCACCCTTCAAAGGCAGCTCCAGGGGCTGCTGCTGTGCCTCAGAGCACTCCAGATAAAAAAAGAGGCGTATTTCTATTTTATTCTGTTTTTCCTCTAACTCAGGGACATGATGTGATTTTCCCCATGCCTGTCACCAGAGAGGAGCCAGACAAAGCCCTTGAGCAGTCCCTGGGCTGTGGCACTTCTATCTCGGCGGCACATCCCAGGAACCCGGGTGGGCAGAGGGGAGTGTCTGTTGTGTCTCCTGCCAACACGAAGGGCAGATTACAGCCATCAGCCATGACAGGGGAGGCAGGGCCAGGAGACAGCAGGCAGGTGGCTTCTTTGGGGACCTCCTGGTTGTTCCTTGCACCTCACAGCCCTTTACATCAGCATCAAGGAGATGCTCCAAGGTAACACCTTGGTCTTGCTCTGTGTGTCTTTCCAGGTGCTTGAGGATAAACCTGGCTGCTCTTCATGCCCTGTAGTTTGCCTAGATTGAATCAAAATGGGTGACCTAAAGGAGAGCACATGGTGAGCAGGGGACACAGGTGGAAGATGCCTTTGGACCTGACTGAACACCTACAGATAATGAGGTATATTAAGGTATGTATAAATCCAACTCCTACTTGGATTTTTGCCATGTTAAGGTAAAACCTACCTCACCCAGGCTTAATCCATAGCTCACCCCGCTCTTCAAATCTCAGCATGAGCAGGTCTGCAGTGTGGACCCTCCTTCTCCCACCCTCCTCCAGCTTCATCCCAAGCACCTCTGGTAAGTGATGGCAAGTCATTTTCTTTCTTTATTTTCATCATTGTTGTGTTGATAAGGGTGTGAATATAGAAATAAAAGAGAAAAAAAAAAAAACCAAAACAACAGCACCAAACCTCACATATCTCCTGGATGTTCCAGTTCGCAAAAGAAATAGTTCTAAAGAAACTATCCAAGAGCTCCAGGCCAGAGATAGAGTGGAAAGGTTGAGGGCAGGGAGAAGCCGTTCACTTGTCTTCGGCTGAAAGGTTGGCAGATCAAAGGCCTGGGCTCTCACCCAAAAGTTCAGGCTGTGCTCTCCCCACCACATGAGCAGGAAGGAGGATCCTCTCCAGGGACTGAAGATGAGTCAAAGCAAGTTGTTAGGCGGCTTTCCAGGAAAGAAAGGTTTGGAGGAAAAAAAACCCGGCTGGGTCTAGATAGGGTCATTGAGGGAGAGATACCCAAGAACCCTGAGCACGTGGAGGTCTTTGTAACCTAAAACCTGCCCTTTCCTTGGTCCGGGAAGATGCTGAGTTTAATTAGATTTGCTCTGGCCCAGATGACGGTGCCTGGAGATGGGTTTTCTTGCAGTTCTACACAACAGGGATGGCAGCTGCACTTCACCTGCCCTGTTTTGAATGTCCTCAAGCACACATCTACATGCAACACACCAAAACCCAAAGCAGTCTGGTCCCCCATGTCCAGGAGCAGGATCCTTCATCACTTCTGGAGCGCGAGCATCTCTGCTGCCTTCTTGCATGGTCCCAACACACAATGTCACCTCTGGCATTTGGCAGAGCTTCAGTTTGTGAAAACTATAAATATCATAAAGCACAGGTTTGCCTGATTTCCAGCCAATATTGCAGGTCCTGGGGTTGCTGATAGTTCGTGCACCCCAAATCCCACTCTCCCTTCACCCCACCTGGTATTTATTCTCTCTCCTGTTTCAACACCGTTTTCCCAGAGTGGTTTAAAACAGTATGTGGAAATTTAGAGGAGCTAGATGATGGTTCCATATCTCCCCAGAAATCGGTATCACATGTTTCTTATCATTCATATGCACGCCTTCAGCCTGAAGATTTATGATCCAGGACTACACAGCTCCGTACAGCACCCTCCTGCCTGAACCACGGCCCATCCTCGACTCATCAGCTTAATGCGATGCTCATGTTAGAGACACAGAAGCCAAAGACAGACCAAGACACCACGTGCTTGCAGAAGGGTCTGGGTAAGCCTGAAAGGTTGGCCAAGGGATGCACATCTGGAGTAAACCTGGGGCGATGGCGATTCACAAGCCGGCTGTTGAGGATGCCTGTCACTCAGACAAACCACTGTGAAGGTCAGTCATTTTGTCAGTCCATCAATCACATGAGGGTGGAATAGGGAGGAGGGGGGCATTCAGATGTGGTTGGGTTTGGTTTTTTTTCCTAGAGAAGAGTATTTTCGTTATGACTTTCTGTATTAATTTTGTTTTGTTTTGATGTAGCAGGTAGAAGGGACCTCGGGGATCACCTGGTCCAACCTTGGCTCTTCACGGGCTAGTTCACAGGAAAAGCAGCCCTGGGGCAGGCTTGGAGGTCTATCACATTTGGAGATTTTGAATCCTAAGACAGACACAGCTCTACAAGGGCTTTGGGGAAGGACGGAGCGATCCTCAGACACTCTTCTGGCTGATGTGCTGCTCTCAGGACAACTTGCAAGCCGCAAATCCCAGCCAGAAAGTGGAGAAGCAGCTCCTCAAGGAGCACAAAGCCTGGGAGGAGGCTGCAGTGATGGGAACAGCATTGAGCCCTTAATTTTGGAACCTGCTTCCCTTATAGCCACACCTGCATGTTACCGGGAGCTCCAGAGCCGCTCTGAAGCAGGGTTGCCCTCTGGAGACACTTTCTTGCTCTGCAGATCACAGTATGAAATGTGGAATGCGATCGACTGCAGTACAAACCAAAATGTGATCGAAACCAGAGAACAAAAGTGGGGGCGCCTCAAGATGGTTTAGAATTCAGAGGCAGAATACTCAGAAATCAAATAAAAGAAAAAGTCAAATCAAACCCGTGGCCCTTTGCTCTTGATGTACCCGCCTCACGTGGCATCTAAGGCACCGAGTTTTCAGAGGAAGAATCATCAGCTGATAAACCAAGACCCGGCCTGGCTGTCCCTGCCCCATTCCAAGCCCTAAAAATCACGTTTCCCCACGTTTAAGGGACCCAGGAGGAGTGATGGGTTTTGCCCAGCATCACCCTCACAGCCACCAACACCCCTGAGCTGTCAGGGCACGGTCTCCAGGGACGGGCTGCTGTACTCTGGGCTGGGGTGCGTGTGTGCGTGTGTGTGTGAACACTGCACCAAGGGAAGGCAAACCGAGATTGTCACAGGGATTTGGGGTGCCAAGCGCTGACCGACCCTCACTTGCAGGGCAGGGGGGCCCTCTCCTGGCTGTGGCGGTGCGGTGGGGGGTTCAGCGCAGCAATTACAGCGTTATACCAGGGTGGCATATTTTGCTGCTTAACTCGCTGGTTCTCACTTGATTTTTCCGAATCCAGCCCGATTCTCCCAAACCTCGGGCAAAGGCCATTTTCCAGGCTCTCCCTTGCCAACCTTCGCAGCCAAGCTGGTGTCACTGAAGAGAACGTGGCAGGGCACAAAGCCAGGGCCCTGATTTAAAGCCCAGCTGGGAGAGATGTCATCCTACCTGCTTCCTTTAAAAGGAAAATGAATGTGATTGCTTCTTTTGACACCAGGTGGGCTTTGAGTTGGCAGCAGGAGCCCTCCCCTCTCCTCTGCTGCCGCAGGACCTGCTCCACCGCGGGGATGGAGTCGGGTCCGCTCCTCGCAGCGCGGGGCGGCACTGACATCTAGTGGTAACGCCGCTTGGGATCGTAGCTGCTTGTTTGGTGGTGGTTCAAATAATTCTCCCAAATGTTTTCCCCGGGCTGAGGGCAAAGCAAACAGGGGAATAGCTCAGACACCAGCCTGGCACCGCAGGTTGGGATGCGAGCCCATTTGCAGAGCAAGGAGGGCGCGGCAAAGCGTCCTGGAGACATCTGAAACGGGGCAATCTTGCCGCTGTAGGGCAGGAACAGCGAACGCGACACGGGCCTCGTCCCGGGAGGAAGGTCTCCCCTGGGAGATGGGTGCCTTGGCTCACCAGCAAGCGTGCAGGAGGGAACTGCCTGCTGCCTGTTTGCAGAGCCAGGGACATGGGGAGGGGAGCAGGGCAGAGGTTTGCAAGCTGTTCTGATCAAAAGGGTCTTTAAATCACAGTGACGGGGAAGCTAATGGCTTTCACATGCTCAGACAGCCCCGGAGACATGCGAGCTGCAGCTCTGCTGGCAGGCAAGGCTTGTGAGGGGTTAAGAAGTAGGGACCCTGAAAATCCTTGGGGTGCCTCATCCTCTGCTGGTAGGAGATGCAGAGGGGCAGCCAGGTGAGTTCTGCTCTCTCCCAGTGTGCCTTCAAGTTGGTTCATAACAAGCCCGCCGAGGCTCGTATCAGCTACCAGGAATTCCAGCTACCGTTTGCAGAGCGAGCGCTAATGAAAACCAGCGGTGCCTTCAAGCTAAGATGCAACCATGTCCTCCGAGATCAAAGATGCAGCTCCAAGAGCGGAAAGCTGGGAATAAATTACATCCTGTTGGAGAGACGTGCCCCACGTCGCCTGCAGCTTTACCTGTCCTAGTTCAGAGCAGGGGCACCACCTCTCCTCATCCACCCTCCTGTCCAAAGCAAAGCACATTCAGCAGGGTTTGGGCTTGGAGGAGGCAGTGCCAGGGCTCATTTTGGGCTTCGGGTCCTACCTCTGTGCTTTCCTGATTTTAAAATGCAAACTGTGTTTTGTCCCCAGCCCAGCGAAGCTGAAGAGGGAGGAAAAACCACCCTGACAACTACGAAGAGGCTGCTCCAGCTGCAGGCTGAGCTCCCTGTCAGGAGAAGAGAGGCCGGAACCAGCTGCCACAGGAAAGCGGCCAAGGTGCTGGGTGTCAAGGGAGAACATTTGATCCACAGCCCTGGAGAGGTGGCCCAGGCCGAGCTACACCATGCCTGGGGGTGTATTTTTTTTTTTAATTATTATTTCCTCCCCTCCTGCTGGTCGCAAACTCCACACTTTAAAAAGGAGTAATCAGAGCCTTGGCCCCAGGGCAGCGCTGCTATTTAGAGCCAGGGCTGTGTGTTTACTATATAGGTAGGGACGTGGCTTTTAACTGGAGATAATAATAGAGAGGCAGATGTAAATACATCCTCGAGTAAAGGGAGAGCAGCCTTTAACCCTGTGCCCAGCCTGCGGCTGGTCTCTGGTTTCCGAGGAATCCCGAGGTGCCAAATGCTGCATTACCCTTTTGGATCTTTTTAGGATTAGTTCAAGAGGGGAAAAAAAGCCCCACACTAGAGAGGAGCTGGTCCTGGGGCATGCACCCACAGCAAGGTTAGAGGGGCACAAACCTGGTCCTGAGTGTTTGCTATTCCCTGTAAAAGGTTTAGAAAGGAGCAGGGTAGGACCCTCCACCTGTGGGCTGTGGCAGAGACATCCTGGGCTATCTCAGTGGCACACAAAGGGCACTCCAGAGGCTTCACTCCAGAGGAATTGCATGAACTCACAGGGAAGGAGGGCTTAAAAGGAAAGAAAGAATAACATATAAGGTGTGATTTCCCTTTCTCCATTGCAGCTGGTGCTGAGCGCGTTCCCAGCCAGGGACAGCATGTTTCTGCCCGTCTCCTGATGCCTGCCACACAGAGCACATGACGGTATCTACCTGGTTTTACAGCCCGAGACTTTTACACTCCTGCAGGATTTTCACTTGCTGCAAGGGAATGCGGATGGGAAGAAAAACTCAGTCTGAAAGAGGGAGATCTGGGTTTTAAACCAAGTCCCACCACCCC
>NW_010430507.1:5988-6475 GCF_000710305.1 Buceros rhinoceros silvestris
AAGATGACAGAAGGAGCTGGCTGTATTGTTTCATTCTCATAGTTCTTTTCCACAAGTCTGATTTAGCCTGTTGCCTCCTTCCAGCCAGAGGAAAGCCCATGTGGACCCAGCTGTTTGCACAGGGCATGGAAACCTCCTTCTGTGTGCCCCTGTTGGAGCTCTCCCTGGAGCCCGAAGCCCTTTCTGTCCCTGGCTGAGTGAAGAACATGGGAACTGCTGGACAAAAGCTCCCCAGGCAACTTCTGCCTTGCAGGCTGAAATGAGATGTTCTCCAGCTGGCAAAGACCTGGTGCTTTCCAGCAGAGAAGGGATGCTGGGGGAAATGGGAAAGGAATCCTCCCACGGTGGAGAGGGGAAACGGGTGCCCCTGGGGCAGGACCATCACCCCGAGCCCCTCTGCTGCCACCTGGGTGGGATCGGGCCCGGCAGAGGCTGGGCTGAATCATAGAGTGCTTCGGGTGGGAAGGGACCTTCAGAGCTCACCCAG
>NW_010430508.1:0-1047 GCF_000710305.1 Buceros rhinoceros silvestris
CGCGGCAGCAGCATTCGTGGTGCCGGTTAGCTTGCGCGCTGTCTTGGACGTCTGCTGGCTTTTGCACAGGGGCTGTTAAACCCGAATATCCCGCAGTCTTTGTATCACCAGGTTCCCCTCCCTCCTTCGTGCTCAACAAGACTCGGTTCCCTCCATGCAATGAAACGCGCCATAAATACGCAGTTTCACTCCTCCCCAGCCGCCGTGCACATTTATCTTGCGCTTGTGCAAGCTCGGGTCCCGACCACGGGCTATCAGGCAAAAATACAACAGAGCCCCGATACCCTTCTGCCAGACCAGCCTTGCAGCGACAGCAGTAAAGCGCCCCCGCACATTCACAGCGGGGCAATCAGAATTATTTCTTCCTCCTGGTGCAGAACCAGGAAAAGGCAGTTCGAGAAGATGGAGATGGTGGGGCGGAGAGCTGGACAGCGTAAGGAGATAACACGGCCCTTAATGGCGCACCAGACCTACGAAACGCCAGGGAGAGGAGGCAAGACTGTTAAGCCCTTTTTTGACCATCACCCACAGCCTGCACGGGGTGAGGTGTCACCTCCCTATCTCCTCATTTTTGATCTAGGCAATCCTGTACTCCTCACTGCCGGTCCTGAAGATGACTCTTTTTCCACCACACATCTTGTGATGTGTGTGAAATAAGGGATAGACACTAGACATTTCTATTAAAAGGGTTTTTTTCCCTGTCCTGACAGTCTTTGTCTCTTGCTGATCTTCCTACGTGAGGAGTAGGCAAACGCTCTCTTCATGCACCTGGACTACGCAGACTGGAAATCTCTTGAGTCTTCATCAGAAAATACCCTTCAGCAACCGTAACACAGACCAGAAGGATTTCACTGCTGTCCGTGTTTCCGGACAGTTGCTCTGTTATCACAAAGCTAGCTGCGCTGGGAGGAGGATGGCGCTGTACTCCTCACCGCAGTGGATCACAGAGCACGAGGAGAGCCTGGAGAGCTGCCTGTGAGCCTGAGGCAGGATCAGCGCGGGCAAACAAAGCAAATGGCCGATTAGTGACGCAGCCCCTCGACCTCC
>NW_010430509.1:0-2726 GCF_000710305.1 Buceros rhinoceros silvestris
GTGCCGGGGCTCACCCTGCGGCACAGCGGGACCTGCCGTGCCTCGGCCCCACCGCGGAGCTGCAGCCCTGAGGAACGTGCTCAGCACCGGGAAGAGCTGCAGCACTTCGGGGTGACTTTGGGGACAGCTCAAGGAGATTTACCATATATATACCTGCCTGGAATTGTACCTGGCAGGGACATAAATAGTAGGTTTCAGTGCTCTGCTTTCTTCCTCTCCCTTCCCCAGCCCAGCTGGCAACACAATTACCAGCCCCAAAGTATTATTTTCTTAATAAAAACGTTATGTGTAAAGCAAAGTCACAAATGAGTAACAAACCCATGCAGATCTCAATCACTCCCTTCTTTATTCCCCAGCGAGATTGCTAATGACCTTCACACAAACCTCTACCAAATCTTTTTTAAAGGCAAATATTAATTTCCTAGCATGAAAAAAGGAAATAAAAAAGCCTATTTTTCATGGGAACCGCACGGCAAGAAAGATATATTTTCCTTCAAAATGCAGGGAGGGTTTTTACATTTTGTCACTTGCTTTGCATAGACTCGGTACCACCATTTGTTCACCTCTGAATGTAATCTCTCCCCATAAAGCCTTGCTTTAAATTCCTCAGCTACCTGTTAGGCTCTGATAGCTCTTCAGCTACGCCCGCAGCGTTGGGGGCTGTGTGCTCCTGCAGTGCATTTCTGACTCACTGGGAAGGGACTGCGAACCATTCTTTAAATTTTAACGGTTGAACCATTCATTTTTTTAAAGAATTCACCAAAGCAATGTGACATTCTATGGCAAAGTCTCCAAAAGTCATTTCTAACGCAATACTCCTTTGTAGGAGTCGCATTGTACTGAGCTGCAGCATCCGTGGCCGGAGCGTGTTCCCAAAGCAGCACACACTGGAGGGTCGATGTGAGGAGTGGGAGAGACGTGGCAACGCTCATGTACGTGTGCGCCTGCGGACACGCTGAGCTGAGCCAGACCAGCCTCACCCTCCCGTACCTCTGTGTGGACACCTGGGCTGCAGAGCCTCTGCATCCCCACATCATCTGCACTGCCTCCAGAAAGAGGAAGGCAAGTCCAGGACATTTGCTAGGCTTCTTTTCACACCAAGTGTTGATATTTTAACGGTTTGTTGGGCTGCCAGACTAGGTTTACATGTGCTCAGGGTGAGTTTGGACCTGGACCTTTGGCTGCTGCTTGCTTCCAGCAGACTTTCCACTGCCTCAAGGGGATTTTTGTGCCCCGGAGTCAGAGCTACCACAACACGTGGTATGAAATATAAAGCTGTCCTAGACCACAAACCCAAGCTTCACCGAGGAGATCAGGGCATCCCAGCCAGTCTGTGAGAAACAGCATTTGTGTTTGATTCCAGAGCCAAAGCCGTGGCACAGATGTTTTTTCCCTTGTTCTAGTTCTACCTACACTTTCCGTGATATTTTTTAGCATCAGCTTCATTAATCAGTTGAAGGATGCTTTGAAGGGTATTTTCTGGAGGTTATTTGCTGGGGCTTTATTCCATGAGACTTGTAAACTTTTCTCAGAACAGCCCGCTGAAAAGGAGTGGGAAAATGCTGTCAGAGCCAATACAGGACAGAACTCTGTGCTGTGAGCCATGCCTACTGGCTGGCTCCATCCTGGCTCCAGCTTTTTCTCGTCATCATGCTCCACGTCCCTACCACTGATGCTCAGCACATGCTGAATAATGCAGGCCACATGCTGAAAAATGTCCCGTTTGCTCCCACGTCTCACCGGCACCGTGAGGTGTTTGGGTCCATCCTTCCCTTCCCTTGCCATCAGCTCTGTGTCTGCGCCTGAGGACAGAGACAGCAGGACGCTGCGTTAGCTGTGCTGGCCGGGCAAACCATGGCGATCTGCTGGTGAGTCCTCCTGGCTAAACCTACCTGCAGCCTGTGCCCCTGCAGCAGGAGCCAGCGAGAGGGGCAGAGTCCCCCGCAGCCCGAGGGTCGTCGGAAGCAGCCGACTTCCACTCTGAGCTGAGCTGCAGCCTCCCGCCCTGCCCTCCTTGCCCCGCAATCCCAGCAGGACCATGAGCCCTGAACCAGAGAAGCACCCCGCGAGCAGGGGGTCCCGCTGGGTGCCAGCCCCCTGCCCCGGAGCAGCACCCGGGTGGGGAGCCAGGCTAACGGCCCGGCCAAGGAACCCCTTCCTCTGCCTCAGCCGGTCGTCAGCTCGTCAACACACAAAATAAGCAACAGTTTGCTTGCACGTATTTGGGGGGAAAACAGTTAATTCGATAACAATAGCACTAAATCAGGCACAGAACTTCAAGTACAAGTCACCGCAAGAAGTTGTTAATACCTTTATTATGGGATGAAATGTATTCATGATATTAAAGACATCACATTTCTGCCCCGGTGTCACATTTTAGATGTAGCGTAGATAAATGATATATCACTGTAAGAGATCTACAAAAACCATTAGTAACCATGACATTTTGACGTCAGATTTTAAAAAATTCCTAAGTAATCTTTTTGATTTATGAAATGGTGTCCAGGTTCATCGAGACTGATCTCAGATTTATCACAGCCTGGTTAGAATTATTAATGATTTTCAATTTGTAAATCCAATGCCAGCATGTCCAAGTGCTCTCAGCAAAATCACAGAGAGCTGACAGGGAGATTTTGCTCAGTCCATAGTTTTCAGCTATTACAAGATTTTTCTGGTTAACCCTCTGCCGCCCAGCGGGCGCGCCAGCCCCGCGCACAAAGGCATTG
>NW_010430509.1:2926-3960 GCF_000710305.1 Buceros rhinoceros silvestris
TGAAGACCCTTAAAGACTTAAATTATAATGAGAAGAAAAGCTGATCTAAGCCAAAACAGACGGGCTTGGGCAGTTCTCCCCTACAATTCATCACAAGAGCAGATGAAAGGGAGGCAGGGGCAAAGAAAAAAGCACCGGCACGTCTCCCTCCCTCAGCAGCCTTGCGGGAGCGGCTCCGGAGAAGAAAGCACCCACTCCAGCGCCCAAGCGGGATGGTTATTTCCTCATCTACGGCATAATTGTCACCCCTCCGCAGGCGGGGATCGAGGCAGACCTGGATACTGACATTTCCTCTACAGCAGCAGCCGGTGGTTCTCGGGAGCAGGGTGAGGGGTACCTGCCCTGTCGTGGTGGCATATGTCACCCAGCGATGCTGCGGGTGTCACCCTGGACCAACAGCCCCTTTTTAGAGATGGTTAAAGGAAAACTGCCATGATTTATCCTTAGGCTACAGACAGATAAATTATTATTTACTTTAAAAAAATTTCTCTCTAGTGAGCCTGATACTGAATTTTCAAGACCTGGGGCTCGCTCAGGGGCTGCCCTGCAGCCCTGAAGCAGTGGGTCCCCTGGGCGCCCGAAAACTGCCATGATTTATCCTTAGGCTACAGACAGATAAATTATTATTTACTTTAAAAAAATTTCTCTCTAGTGAGCCTGATACTGAATTTTCAAGACCTGGGGCTCGCTCAGGGGCTGCCCTGCAGCCCTGAAGCAGTGGGTCCCCTGGGAGCCAGCACAGCCCAGCTCCAGCTGCGGGTGCAGGGTGCAGTGGGGGTCCCCCCCAGGTGTGGGAGGGTCCTCACTGCCCAGCCCTGTTCTGCACTGCCCCCCCACCAAGCAACACACCTTCACATGCTTCCCTTCCAACCCAGGTTGATGTGGCCTTAAATTTTGCAAGACACCTTACAGACTCAGAGCGGAAAACCGCAAGCCCTGGTCTGGAGGAGCCGTGGAAAGCCCCTGCTCCTGCTGCCTCGCCCGGCGCTGGGGGCTGCGGGTGCCCCCGCGCCTCCAGCCGCCACAGCGGCTGA
>NW_010430509.1:4112-6500 GCF_000710305.1 Buceros rhinoceros silvestris
GCCACCGGCTCTTCCTCCCAGAATTGCTCAGAGCTGTTAAAAAAGGGCAAGGGGAACTTGGCTGTGAAGGCTGTTTTAAACTACTCCTGCCTCTGGAATGCACAGCCAGGCAGGGTAAAATAGCCGTGCAGCTCCAGACCATTCACAGGAGCCGGACTTGCTGGAACTGCTTCTGCCTCTGAGCGAGTTTTAGCTTCGTTCTGCAGGGAAACCAGGAAGACATTTAGAGTAGGATAAGATTCCAGTCAAGGGCTGCTGTGGCTGCTGGTACTTCACAGAGCGCTCGGGTGCCTGGCGAGAGTCAGCGTCTAGTTTTTTCTCGAGTACTCCACCTTAATTGGGCAGGTAAAACTCTATAATTAGGGACCTTAACTGAGGAATTTTTCTAATCCATCATATCTGCTCCATTATTCAACTCTATCAAATCCACGCATGCAAGAAGCAGCAGGACATTCTTCACAACACTGTCAATATTAACGTCTTTCCAATTACAGAGCATTATAATGGCAATCTAATGAGGAACTGTGACATGCTGGCTGCAACCCCTAACTTTTGATTAAAGCTTCCTTCAAGATGGTCCCCTTCAATTTATGGTGCAGGGCTGTCCAGGAATGGGGGAGGAAGGGCTGGGAGCTGGGGAATCTCCAGTGCAGGCTCTGGGAACCCCAGGAGTCCCCGCAGCCCCGGCTTTGTGCTGACCTGACCGGCTGCAGCGAGGCCAGCCCCAGCCTGGCCATTCCCCCCATGGCTGCCCCAGCACCGCTCAGTGGGGCAGGCGATGGAAGCCTGCTCTCCCTTCGCCAGGGCTGGGGTGACCCCTCCCCGCCAGGAGCCCAGCACAGCCCCGGCCATCGCTGCCAGCGCCAACTCCAGCTGAGCAGCTCCTGCTGTCCCAGGACACCTCCTGAGGGGGAGTGGAACGGGAGTCTTCCCCTCCGACAGTGACTGAGACGTCTATCCACCCCAGGCTCTGCCGCAGACTCTCCCAGTTTACCTGCTCGCATCCTCCTGGCCTCGACAGCAGGAAATGCATTTCCAAACTGATGAAGATGCCCTGCTCCCTGCACAGCCCATCTCCCAGGTGAGAGCCGGCTCCATGCAAGGAGAGACACGAAAGGCAGGTCGAGATAGGCACAGGCAGGAGTGGCCGGGCACCTCGCGTGGGGCTGATGTTTCCTCCTTCAAGCACAGGGCTGCCCTGGTGGTGTTGTCCCACTGCCACTGCTGCTACCCCCACCCGAGAGCCCCCAGCCCGAGGCACAGTGTGAAGGGCATCTGGGCAGCTCCCGGGTGCTCCCCTCCCTCCCAGGAGCCATCCAAACCCAGAAGAACAGCAGACTTGCTCTCTGAAGTATCTAACTCTGAACTATCCAGGACTAAATGCAACAAACACGGTTCTGTCCAGCCCTGCAGAGCTCCTTTTACTTTTTTTGTTCTCTGATCTGTCACTTCTTCATGTCACCCCAGTATTTGCTTGCTCCCACAGTACACGGCACATGCCTGGCTCGTTTGCTGCCCACCGTCCGCCAGCCCCTCTCCAAGCAGTTCCTGGACTTCTTTGGGATCCTTGAATCTCTGCAGATGGAAGGGTCTATTTTAGATCCCACACTTTGCAAATTGCTGCCTCATTATACATTCCCCCTAACTCAGCCTGTGCCGGTTTCTCTTTAAACAGCAGTGTCAGTTACTCCAAAGCAGCACGGACAATGAGAGACGGCTCTGTGGAGAGAACCGCCTTCGCACAGGCAGCACGGGAGGCGGGATGAGGTGGCAGAAAATTTCCTAATAAGTAACACGAAACGAGCAGCTTTGAGGCACTGCTCACGTATCAGTCACATTCTTGCTGCATCTTGCAGCACACCTGGGACACCTGCCCGTCTTCAAGAGCCTCCTCGCAGCTCTGCTCTGGCAGCCCAGCCCCATGAGACACCAGCGCTGCCCAGGGCTGGTGGGATGGGCTCCACGGCCGGGCTGTCGCTCCCTGCAGGGAACATTCTACAAGCCCCTGTGCCAGGGAGACACGGCCGGTTTGCTGAAGGTCACTGTGGCCAGAGGAGCAACGTCAGCAGCTGCCCAGAGCGGCTGCAGCACCAGCCCATTTGCTCAGTGCGGCCATTTGGGCCAGTGACGTGGCTGACACAGTGGCCAGGAAGCCACGGCCATCGGCCGGGCTGTCGCTCCCTGCAGGGAACATTCTACAAGCCCCTGTGCCAGGGAGACACGGCCGGTTTGCTGAAGGTCACTGTGGCCAGAGGAGCAACGTCAGCAGCTGCCCAGAGCGGCTGCAGCACCAGCCCATTTGCTCAGTGCGGCCATTTGGGCCAGTGACGTGGCTGACACAGTGGCCAGGAAGCCACGGCCATTACCCATTGCTGCTGAAACTGGTGG
>NW_010430509.1:6706-7085 GCF_000710305.1 Buceros rhinoceros silvestris
GAGACCTGCCGGCCTGTGCAGACCCCTGGAGCACCGCTGAGGAGGGAGCAGCGTCAGCCCCGGCTTTGCACCTCCCCAGCACAGTTCACCTGGCTGCTAGTGGCCCCAGGGGAAGCCCAGTGTCCCCACACCTTCCACGTGCACTGGGAGGACACACCAGCGCCTGGCACAGCCTCTACAAAGTCCCTCGTGAAGGTCTATAGCCGAAGCCCCACACACAGTTTAGCAGGACGATGCTCCATGTTGTAACCTCCAAGTGCTTAGGGGAAAGAGAGAGAGGCAGAGCTACGCCCCAGGAAACCTCCGCAGTGCTGCGGGCTCCCTCCGCTGGCTTCACTCTCTGATGGGTTCTTGGGCTCCCCTCAGATGGCAAGGGAAG
>NW_010430509.1:7230-9919 GCF_000710305.1 Buceros rhinoceros silvestris
ATGCTGTGGCTGGAAAAGGGGGTTTATTAAAATATTCTTCTGACAGGTTCATTTTCTGAATTCCTCTGGATTATTTCCAGCATTCCAGTTCCATCAGAAAAAGCTCTTTTCAGGGGCTGGGGAGAGACTGTGAGTCATTTCTTCCCTTTTCTTCTCATTTAGATGGGAAAGGTTAATCCTTTGAAAGTCTGAAATAGCCACAACGAACGGCAAGGGAGTGCGTAGCTTCGGCAGGCAAGAGGGGTGCTCGGCCAGGGCAGTATCTGAGACGCTGTAATCCTGCAGGAGAAGTCGTAATAACAGAGGGGATAAAGTGCCAGGGCTGCAGCCGCCGTCACCGTTTGTGTGGGTTCTGCACGTGGTGCTGCAGCCACGGCCAGGCTGGAAGGAACCCTTGCTCTCACAGGGGAGGGGGCTGAGGTGGGTGACTTGTCTCATGGACCTGATTCACCCCAAAGCACCCAGCTGGGTGAAGGAATGCTGGACACCTTTTAAAGTTACACTTTTTCATCAAACTTCTTCAAAAAGCTCTGGCCTGGCTAAGCTCCAAACTACCACATCCTCAACTGGACATTTGTCTCTGTGAGGCCACTCAGACCTTTACAGGGGAATTCGTGCGAGTCCTGCATGACCAGAGAACAGTGAAAGACCATCAGGCTCTCATCGGACTGATGACGGATGTGTGGCCAAACCGCCCCCAGGGGCAGCCACAGTTACCCATCGGGAAGCCAAAGCCAAGGGCCTGCAGGGACCCATCGCAACAGCTACCAGGGTCCTGCAGCCCAGCATCGCCTCCAGGAAACATATTCAGATACTCGCCAAGGGCCTCCATGCGATGCTCTCCCAGCCAGCCCTCGCCCCCAGGGCTCGCCTGGCTTTGGCGGGGCCCGACCTGCCGGTGCCAATGCTCCTCCGCTGGGTTCCACAGAGGAAGGGACCTGCAGGAACCTGAAGCAGCAACAAGCCCTGCACCCCAGACCTCGGGGCCGGGGTGAGTAACGACACGGGGCATCGCCCAGCCCGGAGGTGCTGCCCACCCGTCGACTGCCCCGCTAACGAGCCAGCGCCTCTTTCTGGAACAAACGTGATTCCAGTTGAAAACTAACATGACAACAGGCGCACATGGTAATAACCCAGTGAGGAGACGTGGCTCTCAAGACGTCTACAGACTCCAGATTAAATGGAATTTTGACAGAGAAAAATACGTATTGGCAACATTTCTTCATCCACAATTCAAAGAGAAAATTGAAACCATATTTCTGTACGAATCAGATGCTGCAAAGAAGTTCTTGATAAACAAAAAAAGACAGGTCATGTAATTCACTCCCTTTTCCTCTTTTTCATTTGTTGGCCAGTAACTATTAGGAGTCAAGGAAAGAAGGTTTTTAACTGAAAATTTGTACTTGAACCTGACAAACAAAACAACCTGGAAGGAAGTTTCCCAGCTGCGAGTCAGAATATTTATGTCTGGAGATGTAAGGAACATTTCAAAACATTAAACAATTTGGAAAAAAGAAAAAGCTGCTGTTTTTGAGTTGAGATCGTCTGGTTTACAGGCTGCTCTCCCCCTCGCTTTTAAAACACAACAGCTGCAAAAACCAGAGGTGGAGAGAACGGACATGCATTTCTCTTCTTGTCCGTTTAGGGACAAATTAAGCGTCAGCTCCTGGAGGATGGTCAGCACGATGGTGCCTGCTTGGAGCCCTGTTGGAACGGGCCAGCTTGTCTTTCGCATGGGAGCGACTCTGCTGTGTCCCGCAGATCTCTGCGTGGGGGTAATTTCACTCCAGAGCCAGTGCCCTGAGCTCAGAATTTTTTTCCCTGGATTTTCTGCTCTAATTATTCCCAGGAGGTAGAGCTTTGATCGTAGCTTGGCTTGAAAGGCGAGACACAAACACAGGCTAAGGAGTAAGGACATGGACGAACAGAAACACCAAACTCCAGCGATAGGGACAGGCACGTCCTGGGGACGGAGCCACACATCAGGCTGGCAGCAGCAGCCTCTTCTCCGGGATCGCCCAGTGCTCATATCACTTCCGTGCAGCAAAGTCTCCCCAGGGCAGCAGCACCTCCTTCTCTGCCGTGTTCCCCGTCCTCACGCAGAGGAGCTTCTCTGCAGAGGGAAGGGCTACGTGATGCAGCTCCTGGTCTTGATAGTGCTGCTCACGACAAAAACACTGCTCCTTCCACCAGCGCTGGTGCCGAGAGCCAGGGCGGGGAGGACAGCTCCAGACCCCCGTGCGGGAAGGAGCCCCAGCTCGGGCAGCACCAAGCTGCTGTTCACGTGTCCCCACGTGCTCCAGCTGGACCCAGCACCACCGCCCTGGACTGGGAGCCCTCGGCCCCGGCACAGCTCGGGGTGGCTGGAGACCCCAGTGAAGGCAGCAGTGTGGGAGCACCTGTACCGTGTCCAAGCCCGGGCCGGGGAGGGAGGCTGTGATGTCTGCCAGGGCAAACGAGGTCTTCTGGCCAAAGAGAAGGAAAAACAGAGGAGGGAAGAGCCTGGTGTCAAAACTGAAAAGGAAAACTTTAGCTGGAAGTTTTGCTGCTATTTTTTTGTTTCATGGCATGCATAAAGCTAAAAATTATTGGAAAGCCCCTCAGCAGAGCTGCCAAGGGGAGAGAGGCGGCAGCTACTGCCGTGCTCAGCTCCAGGGCCCTGCCCAGCGCTCAGCGGCTCCAGTACCCG
>NW_010430509.1:10112-11533 GCF_000710305.1 Buceros rhinoceros silvestris
GCTCCGGTGCACGGGCTGCCAGCCAGGCACGGCACTGTGTGCTGCTCGAGTGAAGCAGTTCATTTGTAGAGGAGCCAAACATTTGCTTCTGCATTATGTTTTCAATGAAAATGGCTTACTCCAAAATGAAGACTTTCTCAGAAAAACAGTGCCATTCAAGATTCTTTTTGCTGCATATTTTGTGGACCAAGATCCAGGGTTTGGCATTGCATTTTTTCCCATTCGAAAAGTCTTCTCCTTCGTCCTAAGGGAGGACTGGAGGGAAAAGCATGGAAGCAGGGTAAATAAAAAGACTTGTTTGTGGAAATCCTTGGGAAAAACCTCACAGAAGATACACCCAAAGGTGCACGGCCACACACCATCAGATTCTGCAGAGATTCCTTCCCCAGCCCCAGAGGAGCAGAGCGGTGTCTGTGGGGGGAGCTGCTGCCAGGGGCCAGCGTTTGCACCAGGGTGGGACCCTCAGCCCCGCGTGAAGAGCTCTCAGACCCTTGCCAGCCCAGCAGCTGGCTGCATGTCCCGGCTGCTCGAGGCGAGCCATGATGGTGTCAGTGTGGCGGAGCTGGCTGCTGGACCCTCCCGCACCACAGAGTGACATGAATTAGCGTATGACAGTGACAGAAAATGGAAAAGAATGGCCCCGCAAATGCAGTTACAAGAGAAAGGCAAATTGATTTAGTGGACATATGAGTATTTTTGAGAGAGAAAGCAAGAGAGCTGCCTGACATATTCCAAGATACCCTACAATTGCTTCTCTTAAGGAGATGTCATTCAGATTTTCCTGAACTGGCCTTTAAATTACAGTTCTATAAATAGATGGGACACTGGCAGTATTTACAGTGTGAGCATCAGGTGAAAAACTACAGCTTCTGCCGCGTCTGCTCATCTCACCTTGTATCTGCCCTGCTGGAGGTTAACTCTTATTTCCATGTTAATGCCGCCTCAATCCCAATGACTGCCATTTGTCAAATTAACATTCATTCCAACAACCCAAAAGTGAGAGCTTTTAAACATTAATTCACAACTATGAGCTCTTCTCAGCACATTATTATGTTACTGTGATGAAACAAACTGCCTATGGAAAGATATAGATCCTACTGGAAATGTTGGCATTGCGGATGAGAGAGGAAACCCATTACGGAGGCAGAGCTAATGCGGGCTCCCGTGGCGAGGGCAGAGGCGCCTGCGCTGGCAGAGGTGCAAACAGAAGGAGCTGGGAGCCCACGGAGCCGCTGCCTGGGTGGCATCTGCTCAGGCAGGGTGTCCCCGAGAGCCTCGGCTGGCAGCGATCCTGCTGGGGCTCGGGGCTGTCACACTGCCCACCTGCGTATCCCACACGGGTCCCTGCACACTGAGGGGCTCTGAAGCCCCCACCCAGCTGGAAACGGGGCTTGCCTCGCGTGACGGCTGGCTCTCCTTCC
>NW_010430509.1:11588-12190 GCF_000710305.1 Buceros rhinoceros silvestris
TGTTCCCTCGCGTGCGGGCTGCCTCTCCTTCCTGCACGGCGTTCCCGGGAAGCGGCTTGCTGAGCTACACAAGCATGAGCATCTCCAAGGCAAGCGATTGTCATCTGAACGTTTGAATCGTGCTATTTTGGGGCTGCAATTATCCCGGTGCTCACAGTGACTGATCAATGCGCTGTCTCCCATTAATAAGACAAATTAGGGGAAGGGCGTTCCTGCGACAATGGCTGACAAGGGCCACTGCCGCCAGGGGTGTGGACAAAGGCAGGAAGCGCCACCAGCGCCTGGCGGCCCTTGGGACTTCCCTTGCTCGGAGCTGCGCTTCTCCTCGCACACGTGTGTTTCCCTACTGTGAAGGTACAAAGCCCTCGGCCTCACCACTGCCCTTCTGCTGCCTTTCTCCAGGGAAGAGCCACAGCACTTCCGAAAACTGCTGTGTTCGAGGGGTACCGTGCACCCTGGACAGTCCGTGCTCCGAGCATCCAGTGGTGGGACGTGCCTCCGCCCTTCAGCTCGTGAACACCAGCAGCCCTTTGCAGCCTGTGTGGAGGCCACGGCTGCTCCCCTCAGCCTTGGTGCCACACGAGACCCTCAGCAGAGCCCTG
>NW_010430509.1:12310-12650 GCF_000710305.1 Buceros rhinoceros silvestris
GGTGCCCTCCGCCACCATCCTGTGCACCGGGCATGGTGCGGTCCACGCTGTCCCCAGGGGCTGGAGCTGCCCTCCCTCCTGCCGGCACACCCCGCACCCCTCCCCGATGCCTCATCCCTCCCATCCTGTTTTCCCGAGCGTAGCTTTAGTGTTAATCGAGTCGAGAGACGGTCTGAGCCGAAGCGGCTCTTTCTCAGAGGCAGTCCACAGCGGTGCGTGCTGATGGCGAGGCAGAACAGGGTTTCCTCTTGCCTCTCAGAACAGAATGAGGAGCTGAGACCAGAGGAACAGGAGCAGGAACACTAAAGGTGCTGCTTCCTCTCCAGGACCTCCTCTCCCA
>NW_010430510.1:0-2369 GCF_000710305.1 Buceros rhinoceros silvestris
GGGTGGGTGGGGGGTGGGATGGGGGGTTTACAGGCTTGGGATCCTTATCATCTGATTTCTTAACTATGTACATTAGTACTAGCAACACATCATGAAAAGTTATTGGACAATTAAATTTACTGACTTGTCCTCATACTTTTGTGATAATCTAGTCTGATTTGCTTATGGCCCAAATCTGGTGGCATTCACTTCAGCTAATAGTGAACCATGACACAAGCATTCGTGCACTGAAGACATTGAGACAATGTCAAACACTTCAACAAAGAGCAGTAAGATAGATGTACCAGGTAACAAACCCTTGCACAGAGGTACTCACCATCTTGCCCACCTTTCTTAAGCAATGGTCTTGAAGATAACATTTGAAATAAATGCCCTAATTCTGGTTTGTAAGGGAAACCCTCAACACTTTACAAAAATAAAACAAGCACAAATTAAATAACAACTGTCCAAATAATCTTTGCCATTTCATTAGGCCTAAGCATATTGCCCCTTAA
Organism: Buceros rhinoceros silvestris; assembly: GCF_000710305.1. NCBI lineage: Eukaryota > Metazoa > Chordata > Aves > Bucerotiformes > Bucerotidae > Buceros > Buceros rhinoceros. Next base: position 495 of record NW_010430510.1, read on the forward strand.
CATTGTGACATTTATCAATAAATATTTTAACCATCTTTATAATTATAGTATTGTAAATTGTATTATTAAACTATATTATATTCCTATTACCTTACGTTTACATTATTGTAAAATAATATGTCCAATGTGGTAAGTGTCAAACCTGGACACCTAAGTGCACAAATCTCTGAGTGATCCAAAAAGTAACTGAGAAGGCTCTCTCCCAAGTTCCTAAATTGCAGAGATCCTAAGATATATGTTGGGAGTTAGAAATAACCACAGGCTCCCCTGCATCAATCATCATGCCCCACTGAAGCGTGATTGTGATTCGTGTTCTAACACAATAAGAGATAAATGTCATAATCACCCCTACTAATGGCAAAGTGTTGGGAAATAACCTTAGCCATCCAAGGAGACTGGGATAGTGTAAAATTACTTCTTTTAATTGTAAACATGTTTGGAGCCAGAGACCTTGGAAATTGTTTCAAGAAATATATGGGAAAGAAGGATCTAAGGAACATAATTTTGATTTTAGCTGTGTTGTTGATTCAGGGAATGTAATACTAAACACTCCTGAAAAGACATATGAGACACAAAAATCCAACGTAACTGTGTTCCTAGGCTATAGAAGCTACACAACCTATACCAGGCTCTACTGAAAAAAAAAAAATTTTTTTTTTAAAATGTGCTGCGTTTTCTTTTTCCTCAGGCTGTGCTTTCCTGGTCGCATTAACAAGTAATTAAAGGGTAATGGCTGAAGACATTTTGCACTGAAGGGGAAATCAGCATGTACCTGGAATATCCAAGACTGCCAGGTGCTGACAGATTCATTAGACCATCTTTCCTCAGAATCAGTCTTAAAGATCAAGAGAACACCTTTTTTTTTTTCCTAAGGCAGAGGCACCCCTAGCCGTCTTCTGAAGAAGAAAGCAGATGATAATTGATGTGTGCTGGAGAGCATGATGTGCAAGCAGAGTGTTTTATTAGCAATTAAAACTAAGGCAGGAAAGCATCAATCTGATTGTTTCCCCACAAAGTTACAACGAAAACCCACATAAAATATCAGAAACGGCTGCTGATGTTTTCTACTGGCCTGCAAGAACAAATCACCATTAGGTATTTTGTAAACAGCATTCCAAATTAAATTACATGAATACAGAAAACAGTAGTTATATAACTGATGAAATGCTGATCATTTAAAGACTTTATTTCATCACTGAATACCCCAACTTGTGATGGGACTTGGAACAACCCTTTCTCTGTTTCCCCAGAAAAGCTGGAAAAGCACTAAAAAAAATTGAATTGGAAACAACAGAAGGAGGACTGCAAAAACTCAGTAATCTTTACGAAGGAAAAATAAAAACATACTTTTTTAAAAAAGCAGCCAAAACTTAAAACGCGTTTAGGAATGATAGCTTTCAGGTGTAGAATGTGAATGCATAAATAGATAGTGTCACGACAAACTTTCAGCTCCCTAAAATCATGGAACTAAACTAAATTTCTGCTCTTAGATGACACATATTTGGTTTAATTAGAGAGGACAATGAGATTATTTCTTCAGCTGTATAAAACTCTGTTTTCTGAGAAGTAGACAGTATTTCTTCCACACTATCTCCTCCTTCTACCTTCTTATTTTGTAGTGTCCTTCAAAAACAGGACAAACCCTGTCTCTTCTGAACTTCTGTTGAAACTGTGCTTGCTCAGTAGACCAAGCACAGATGCAGCAAATGTTGGCAGAAAATGTTCTTCTGCTAGACCAATTTCACAGTGACATGTATGTAGAAAGCTGAGTTCTCTTCCAATAGGGCACATTTGAACAGAATGACAAAGAACAGACAGGTGGATATTTCTGCTTCCTTCAAGCAAATAAATAAATAAATAGAAATTCCACAAAAA
>NW_010430511.1:0-5180 GCF_000710305.1 Buceros rhinoceros silvestris
GCAGCGACAGCTGAAGGCACTTGTTGGAAAGCCTGTAAACTCCGCTTACAGCTGCACTTGTCAGGGGCTCTAAGGGAAGTGTAATCAGCCACAGAGGTTAATTTGCATCTCAATTAGGAAGGAGTCAGGAGGAAGCACAGGGTCTGTTGCTGGAAGGTTGTGGAAGAAATCTCATCAGGCACAAAAGGCTCCCAAGTCTCCGTGCTCCAGGAGTGGAGGACAATATCCGAGTTTGGTTTCCATGGGGACCAGGACCACGGAGCCGCGGCAGAATCTCGCTGTGTGCGGTAATCGCTTGGTCATGATGGAACAAATTCCACTGTCGTACCCAAACACGTCTTTTCTGTTGGAAATCTCTTTGAAAGTGAGAGGAAGGAAATTACTGCAGACCGCATCAGATTCTTTTTTAATCTATTTTTTTATGTCTATGTAACTGTTTCTGTTTTAAGGAATTTATTAGGGTGAGAGAATTATTTGCTAAAAAATAGCCAAGTATATTTAAACTTCGGTTTAAAGTCCTTCTGGCTGCAGGTCCTTTGTGCACATCAGTTGGCGAGCGATGGCACTGCACAGGAGCAGAGCCAGGGTAGTTCACGCGTAGCTCAGCTGTCTTCCCAGCAGTTCGAGCTCGGCTGTCTCTGTGGCTGCTGCAGTGTTTACGTGGTCATGGGTGATTATGCGTTAGGATATGTTCAAAATAACCCATTTTTTCAGGAGAGCGTTCGCTCGTGGCGCAGCGGAGCGGTGTGCCTGGGCGGCTGCAGACCGTACTAATTGGGGCTCTCAGCATCCTCCATGACCACCGAGCGCGAGGCAGCGGCCCTCGGCAGCCCCCAGCCCCCTGCTGCAGGCAGCAGTGTTTGTTCTAAATCCGCCTCTGGGTGGGACGGAGATCAGAAACAATAAGGAGGCTTAAATTACGTAAGAATGAGGAATAATAATATTTAAACTTAGTAAATTTGTTTGAAACCATATATATAAAAGCATGTATATTTATGCAAGTTTTTGAGAGCTTTAATGCTGCCTTTTTCTGTGCCGGGGAAGGGGAGGAATCGCTGATCTCACAGAAGATTGTTATGTGTTCGAACTAAAATTCCTCTTCGTTAAGCCAGTAAAGCAGAGGTTGCTAATCGTTGCTGTTTAAGAACAACGCGAGTCTGTGAGCAGGGGGCTGTAGGAGATGAGAGCAGGGATGAGAAACGGAGCTGCAGTTCCTGGGTGTGTTAGCGCAGTGCTTTGGTGATGGTGGCTGGGTGGAGCAGGACCCCCGAGCAGGGTCTGCTCTGGGTCCAGGAGCGCTGAGTATTTCAACCAGGGGTAGGGCGACAGTGTACGAGTGCACCATGAAATCAGGTGTACGCTGAGAAGGGTTTGGGTCACGGGCACGTCCTGGAGCCCTGGTCGCCCTCAGCTGCAGGAGTGCACGTCTTTGGGAGGTGGGCTTGACTGTAGATAGAAATACTGAGGGAAGAAACAGCGATTGTGTTTCAGTCCTTCCTGTGGCTCTGTTTTACAGCAGCTCTTTAAGATGACAGGTTTTAAGCTCAAGTGCTAGTAAACCTGCAAATATGAGCCCGTAACCCAGCCTGCAAGCATCAGGCACTTCGGTTGTTCCCTAATGTAACGTTGGGCTCCAAAAAGACTTTGGGATGGGGGGATAGTGATGTCTGAGGCAAAAAAATCCCCTGAGAATGCTCAGGGAGATGCAGTTGTGACCACCCAGAATCAAAACGGAGATGTTTCTTCGCTCCTTGAATGACGTGGTTGGTCTTCAGGACCCGCCCGTTGGTCTGAGCATTAGCTGCTGAACGCGTCTGTGCTTTAGAGCGAGCAGAAAGACCACGATGAGGATGCATACGCTTTACGTAAAGTCTGAGCACTGGATGTCACCGTTTCCCTGCTTACGGTGTGCGGCCCTGTTTGTGGGCCAGGGGAGAGCTCAGCCCTGACTTTGGAGGAGTGATTTGGTCCGTGACTAAGTTTTACCGGCTGCAGTGACTGTGGTGTGCCTGCTTAACCCCGGCAGATGTGGAGTTCACGGGGGGAAAATCAAGAGACCTCCTAAATACCTAACAGAAGGTTCTGTCCGTGGCTATAACTCGCTGCTGCTCACGGGTGCTGACACACCTCCCGTGTGTGAGTAGGTCGTGTCTGGAATCAAGAGGATTGAGCAAAGAACATCAACTTTGAATTCAGAATTGGTTTCTCTTGTTGGTTTCAGCCAATTTCTGATTAACTTAATGTAGAGCGGCTGATCTACTTACCTGCTCTATCGGAGACAAGGGAAGGCGTTTGCAGCGAGGGGCTTAGTTGTGTGAGTGGCTGTCGCCTGTTTTGGAGGTGCCCGTAATGTCAGTGCCTGGAAACACGCTTGGCCTGCCTTTCACGATGTGCTTTGTTGAGCTTGGGCTTGGATCTCTGCTTTGGTGAGAAAGGGCTGGCTGATCGTCCTGGGGATATGAAATCGAAAGGCCCTTACTCTTCTTAGAGAAGGGCTCGCGATTTGTTCCCTTTATTTCTCCCAGAGAAGCGATGCCCTCAAGCTATCTAGATGCTGTTAGCAATTGCTATGAATTCTACAGCACGCGTCAGAGGAGCTGTGACAATTGGTGTGACATGGCATCTGACAGCTTTCTGCCGCAGTGACGGGCTCTGGCTCGCCGCAGCCTCTCTCTGTAGGCACTTCTTCACGGCTTTGTCTGCCCCAGCAGCAGGTCTGACTCGCCCTCCTTTGCTCTGCCGGCACTTGCCTCCAGCAGCCCTCGCGTGAGGGTTTGGGTTTCAGGCAGATGCGCTGGGTCCCGTCACAGCGGTCTCTGAGGGACGCCGAGGAGTGCGGCGGCGGCTGAGCGGGGCGGCGTGAAGCAGTGCTGACCTTCGTTCTGCAGCGCAGCTCCCCGCTGGAGCGGATCGATGGCCTGGCTGGCTGGCTGTGCGGCCGCCTTCCCTCCTCGCAGCAAGAACCTTCTCCAGGCAGCGATCGATGCCTCTAATCTGCTCCAGCCTGTAATAAGTCATGCGAGGCAAAGCTTTTAGGTGGCATTACATGGGATTGTGGAGGCGGCTCTTCAGCTCTTATTCATCGTGCTCTTCATAGACTCGCAGAGAAATCTACTGTGTCCCGCTTGTGAATATATAGAGTGTATAATGCTTCTGGGACTGGAGCTTCACGTGCTGCTGGGTGATGCACGGACACGACAGTTTAAATGTCTGGGGTTTTGTGCGCACACCGTGCGGACCTGTCCCTGCTCACGGACACAGGCCATGTGTCCGCGTTACGGTTTGCTGCTGGAGAGCCTCACCCTGTACCAGGAGGCAGGGCAGGCGCAGGGGAGCTCACATCAGTTGATTGTTCTGCTATAACATGGGGCGTCATTACAGCTTCCAGCCATGGAGAAGATTAAAGATCACTGAGGGTTGCTGAGAAAGTCCCAGGCTAATTCTGGAGCGGAGTTTTAAAAAGCACTGACCGCTGCCCCTCGTGAGGGGGGTCACTGTGCAGCACTCTTCAGTGAGGGTAAATACACCCCAACTGCTCTACTGGCTTCTGTCTGCAAAGTGGTTCAGTGGGTAGTTCTAAGGGTGAACCTGTTGTTAAGCAACTTCACAAATGCATTGTTTTCTTAAAGGAAAAGTGAATTCACTGTCTGATATGTCAGAATTTGGGAAAAAACCCAATCCCAAACTCAGCTTTGTATTTGTTACATGATGTACACGCACTCTTAACTGAGAAGAAGCTTCCACAGCACCCGAGTCCCTTCCGAAGTCTGGAAGGTCCTGGAAGGTCTGGCTGGAAATAGTCTGATCAGCAGGTCAGGACTGGGAGTTGGGGACTGGAATCCTAACTCTGCTCCACCATGGAGAAGCTGCTGCTTTCCGTGAAACACTTGGTTTCCCTGTTCCTTTTCTTCATCAGTAGTATTCTATTTGCTCATGGATAATTTTGCAGGAAACTGTTTTTTATCTAAGTGCTGCTTTAAGCTTGTGTCCTGTATCACAGGGACTGGTACAAAGGTGTTGGTGTGCCACAGCCACTCTTGAGATTGCTGGGAGTGATGTCCGTCCAGCCCAAGTCTGTGAGAGCACAGCATGGTTCTTCGTACGTTCCCAGCAAAGCGCAGATTTCCCTGCCAGTCTGTGAAGAGCACCCTGAGGGCCACGAAGGGGCCCGAGGTTTGCAGCGGATGGCCAATAGCTTGTAGGTGTTCACGGTGCTAATAGCACCTGATGTTGGCCCCATTTCCAGATGAACAGGCTGTTCCTCTCTCACCTGCAGTCCGCCAGCACTGCTCATGAAATACCCACGGCATGGTGGAGCTGACCGTGGTCAGAGTGGCTTTGTCCTTCTCTTGTGAAAATAAACCATGCTCACTCGCAGTGCAGGTGTAATGCTGCCCTGCCCAAAGGGCTCCCAGGCGCTCCGCGGTGTGCGTCTGCCCTCAGTGGAACCTGCAGAGCAGCCGTCCGGCCAGGGTGCTGCAGGGTCCGTGGTTATAACTGGCTGAGAACACACCTTCCGTTGGAGGGGTGAACTCCAGCCCCGCGCTCTTCAGCTGGGAGGTACAGAGCCCCACGCACCCATCGCTCGGTGTCCTGTGTTCTCTGTCGTGCTAGAAAAGAGCCTCTAACTTGTGTTTAACGAGAGGCTCTCTCTCCAGTTTGAGAGAAGCAACGCTGATATGTTCAGGTTGTACAAAGCACTTCAGTCTTACGGGGCATTCTGGTGTTGGGTGTTTTTTTCACTTGTACTCCGGGCAAAGGAAAGGGGTTTGTGTCCTTTGTATTTGCGAAGGAAGTGGTGATGATTCGCCCCTATTAACTCTGCAGGGATTGTGCAGCTAAACCCTCTGCTGTATCTTTTGGAAACTCACTTTTGAACGCTCACATCCACTTTGGCTTTCCTGGGGTTAATTTTGTTTGGCTTTTGTCACAAATGGGTAAAAAAAAAGGAAAAGGAGCAGCATTTTCTCTCACTTCGGGCGGTGCAACCCTCCTGTGGACGCAGCACGTGTTGGCTTCGGCGGTTTTCGCCCACGCGAGGGTCCTGGTCTGGGCCTGGGGCGGCCCTGGGGAGATGGGTGGCCACGCTGCCGGGGTGCGGGCTCCATCCTGGGCCCGGCGGCAGCCGGGCTTTGTGCCGCTCTCCTCTCATTAGCATGCTGGCTGGCTGCGGCGCGCTG
>NW_010430512.1:0-573 GCF_000710305.1 Buceros rhinoceros silvestris
AGCAGAAGCGGTGCGCTTTAAGGTAGAGGTGGGAGGGCGAGGGGGACGAGTGTTTCTCTTTCCTCTTCCATCCTGAACGCGTTGCCGTAGCGAGCGTCTGTGTTTGTGTGTGCTCTAAAGAGACCCAAAATACCGCTTCCTAGGACAGCTTTGTAGGACCGCTGTTTAAACCAATTAGTCTTGCTAGGTGCAACAAATATCGCTACATGCTTTCCCGACACCTCCTTCTCCCCTCTTCTCTCCATCGCCCCGTCTCTGTGATGCTTGAAGAGGAATTAGCACAAAAGGCTTGAGCGACCAACTCCAAAAGGGATTCTTTGTTGTTGAGTGTATGTTTCTTATTTATTTTTTTTTTATTTTGCATGTGAGCTGCATCAAAATTGAACTCAGTCTTGCAAATCTCTTGTTGGCCTTTGCCAAGCACTAGCACTTTGCTGCCATGGTAACTGTAATTAAACTGATAAGAGTGGAAAAATGTCAGTATCTCTGAGCCTTGCAGCTGCATTGGAGAAAAAGGGAATCAAATTGGTTCCCAGCACCACTGCTCTAAAAAGGAGGGGGGGGGGGGAGTGT